>NC_056726.1:1447719820-1447804820 GCF_019279795.1 Protopterus annectens
CAAGCAGTGTTAAACATCTCCCAACAAGCTCCCACATGCTCAGTCTGCCTTACATGTGCACACACTGCCCTACACGTGCTTCATGGCGTGCACAAGTGCGCATGCACGCCCAGCAAGAAACTTTGGTGTAAGTAACAGTGTACACCTTCCATTTCTTGACTTTCCCTGACTTATCTAGTGGCACACCTCTTTCCATGATCTGTGTCTGTCATCTGTCATGTTACACTGACCTCCAATGAACTGCATTTCTTTCTACCATTCCCCCCTGTGATGTCACCTATCTTCTACTCTATTCCTCCACCTTATGTATCTCTTACACTACTCAGACTGTGCTCATTTGCTATGTGACTGTGAGATTCAGTATCCTAACCCTCATTTACATGAGATTGCCTACTAATGCTTAGTTACATGTCTTAGACTCAGCTTCCCCCCTTAGCAACCACTACACGGTGGCCATGTTGTTTTTGGTCTGCTGGTCCCTGCATTGTCATTCCATGTATTGCATGAAACCCACATTTGTGGGTTTATAACCTTCTTTTTTATGGTTTTATACAGCACAGCCAGTTTGCGCGGTGCTGCGCTGGGTTTAAACATCGGCGATCACCGAAAAAAAAAGTTATATTTTTAATATTTTTGCATCGGGTTACCTTGCCAATGGCCGCATATTTGGCCATTGGCATGCTGCCTGAGACATATGCACCCTTTTTTTGGAGCTGACATGGCTCCGTTGTGGAATTTGCAGAAACGTACTCAGTTGTCAACTGAGTACATTTCTGCAGCTAAAACGTCTCTTACACGGACTGGTTTCTGCTTTGTGGATTGCTAATATACCTCATTTGCATACCTTTCGGCTGCAAGTGAGGTATTTAGCATGTCCACGCCCAGTCCGTGTAAGAGATGTTTTAGCTGGTCTCTTACATGGAGTTTAGGGCTGTTCCTGGATCGCGAGGCTTGCATGGAGTGTTGCACGTCTCTTACACTCCGTGCAAGCCTTCGTGAATCCTGCCCAATATCTTCTTTTGCATTTGTGAACTGTAAAATGATTAGCTAGGTTTCAAAGACATGAAAATATGGAAAGATGAGAATGCATGGACATTTAATTGCATGTTGATCAAATCCCCATTGGCAAGCTACCCTAGACCAAATAAGCGCTGTTAAGGAAGGGTGCATCAGGAAGAGACATAAATTACATTGTTGCAAAAAGGTTACAATAAATAAGATAATAACATTTAAAATAATTAAAAAGAACTTGTAGGCATCTGTTAGCAAAAGCTAGGTGATATATGCCATTCAAAAGAACTGACAATCAAATTCACCAAAGAATGCACTCGGGTAAATACAGAACACTAAGATTAAAAATAATTATGATTATAGGGCATATGAGATAACTATGGTAGCATAAACATCTATATATATGTGATATAATACAGGCTTGAAGGAATTATGTAATGTTTCTCATTCTGGGGTTGCAGTTTATTTAATTATTAACTCTGTTGCTGGACTATTTGGATTTCTTGCAAAATGGTATGTACCTTTCAAACTAAAAATCAAAAGGATGTTAAAGAATGTGCATAAAAATATGTGTCAGCAGGGAGGCATGAGTTCATAGGTTGGTACTAGGCTATCGGCCCTAGGGCCTATGCAAGCCTAGCCATAACAATTCCCTGGATATTTCTTCCCACAATATTTACTTTTCCAGGTTCCTGTCTAGCAGGGTGACTGATATGATCCCTGGGGTGAATTTCCTATCTCCCATCCAATCATCAAGGTTGCTTTTAAAGAGGGCCAATGAGGCACTCTGCTTATAGAAATAATTGTTCATAGATTAGTGCTAGGCTAATTGTCCTTGTGAGCCATTTGAAGCGAAGCTAATTATTCCTTGCAAGATTCAAACCCCATACTTTGTGTTTGTAAGGCAAACATCTTAACCATTAGGCCATCCTCCCAGCCCTCGTGACAGTAACATTACCTTGGCTACATTTACTGTCAGAAAAAGATCTTAATATCATTGTAAACTGATGAGAACGATGGATAACAGGATGTGATTATGACATTTTTTCAATTATGATTAAAAGTAAGTTACAAAAAATCATCCGCAGTAATCATGGCTTGCATAACTGAAAGAAAGTGCATCATAAACTGATATGTTAGGTGTGATTTTTTTCCTGTAGGACCTAAGAAAAACTTGATGGAATATATTGTACTTTTAAATTAGTAAAAGACATTCACTAATAAGTAGAAATACAAAAAGATATTTCCAGAACATTTTTACTAAGTTTTGGAATGTATGGTTATTAAGCTATCTAGGCAACTGTTTTACAGTTCACTCATGCCAAATAAGAGACATTTTATTTTGAGTCATGTATCATCCCAGGATGATCATCATCATAGACTGGAAACCTTCCCACTCCCCAGTAACAGCCAATCACATTAACATATATAACTTTACCCAACTCATCCAAATCCCCACCCATATAGATAAAGCCACCAAAAGCGAATCCATATTAGACTGGATCCACACTAACCAACCCAACACTGCCCACTAGTGTGGGACACTACCCAGTTTTCTCAGTGACCACAATCCAACCTATCTTCTTCGACACAAACTTAAATGCAACAACCCACCCTCTCTATTACATACCCAGTCCTGCAAAAACTTTCCCACTGACCTATTCACAGAAACATTAAAATCTTGTAACTGGGCTCCCACCAAAACCCTTCCCCTGGACAGGGAAGTTGAATACTTTAATGCAACATTCCTAACAATCCTAAACCAACTAGTCCCGATAAAGACAATCAGAACACGTAGCAACCCTGCCCCCGGTAACTTAAAACCACAAAGGCTTTATTAAAACAAAGAGATAAAGCCTGAAAAGCCTTGCAGCAACTTAAAACAACCACAACCAGACAAACTTATTTAGAACTCAGAAATAAGGCAAAAAAATAGATTAAGATAGACAAACAAAATCACTACCTAACCGTACAAAATAAATATAGGAACAACCCTCAGAAGTTTTGGACTGCAGTGAACAATATTCTCCAACATGGAAAAATCACCACACCATAACCAAACATAGAAGGTACCAACCTTGACATACCATCCAACTTCATCAACTACTTTACCTCCTCCATACTTAAACTTATAAATGACACAATCCCCACCATCCCCTCACCAACCATCGACACCAAAACAAGTAGTACCCACTTCTCACTTAAACAAGTAACTACATCAACCATCCAAAAACTACTAACCAAACTCAAACCAGCCACTCTTGCTGCCGACAACCTCCCAGCTGAATTTCTCCAGCTTGCATCTCAGGGCATAGCCTACCTTATCTCAATACTAATAAATAGATCCATCAATGAACACCAATTTCCATCCCCATGGAAAACCCTCATACATCATCCCCTCCACAAATGCGGCCCATCCACTGACATATCCAACTACCACCCCATCGCAATCCTTTCACCCCTCTTATAAATCCTAGAAAGATGTATCCATAACCAACTTCTCTCCTACCTACTCACTAACAACCTACTCTCCCAAACTCAACACGGATTCTGACGTCAATATCAAGGTGCAGGTACTCCATGACTATCGAAGTCAACCATCAACCAAAAAAGCAAAAATCAATAAAATTTTTTTATACTTGAACAGCAAAAGAACTTTATTCCATGGGTTGTTAGCGCTTTCACGTCTACTCTGGACGCTTCTTCAGACTTTAATAAAACCCTTCATCACTTCTGTATTTAAACACTTATCAATTAAACAGTTAACCAATGAAAGCCTTTGTACGAATACATAACTATAAAAAGTCAGACACTTCTAAATAGATAAAAAGTCAGAAACTTATATTATGAAAATTAAAACTTCAAAATTCAACATTGACATTAAAATGGATGTAGTAATAGATTATAACTGTTATTAACATTTCAGATGGCAAATAGCATATAAATATATAAAAATACAAGAGCATATAAAAAAACAGCATGTAATAAAAACATTTCAAGTGTATGAAACTACTGAAAAACTTCTAAAAATACATATTCCTACTAACACCAAGAAACATGAAAAAGTCAAAGGTATAGCAATAAAGAACTGCCAATGCTTAAGATGACGTCATCTTACATGCTGTTTTTTTATATGCTCTTGTATTTTTAAATATTTATATGCTATTTGCCATCTGAAACAGTTATAATCTATTACTACATCCATTTTAATGTCAATGTTGAATTTTGAAGATTTAATTTTCATAATATAAGTTTCTGACTTTTTATCTATTTAGAAGTTTCTGACTTTTTATAGTTATGTATTCATACAAAGGCTTTCATTGGTTAACTGTTTAATTGATAAGTGTTTAAA
The DNA here is from genome assembly GCF_019279795.1 of Protopterus annectens. Taxonomy (NCBI): domain Eukaryota; kingdom Metazoa; phylum Chordata; order Ceratodontiformes; family Protopteridae; genus Protopterus; species Protopterus annectens. The sequence goes on from NC_056726.1 coordinate 1,447,724,184, forward strand.
TACAGAAGTGATGAAGTGTTTTATTAAAGTCTGAAGAAGCGTCCAGAGTAGACTTGAAAGCGCTAACAACCCATGGAATAAAGTTCTTTTGCTGTTCAAGTATAACATTTTTTTATTGATTTTTGCTTTTTTGGTTGATGGTTGGCTTCGATAGTCATGGAGTACCTGCACCTTGATATTGACATTTTTTCGTTTGGGGACATAGCAGGTACCTTACCCTGAGAGATCTCTGTTTATTTATCACGGATTCTGACGTGGCCATAGCACCACCACTGCTCTCATTAACTTTATCAATGCCATAAACACATACAGAAACCAAGGGAAACTTGTCTTTGCCACCTTCCTAGATCTATCAAAAGCATTTGACACAGTCTCCCACAATAAACTACCATCCACCCTCTCTGAACTCAACCTTGATAATTTGACACTACAATGGTTCATTAGCTACCTAGGCAACCGCTGTCAATATGTTAAATGGCACAATTCCCTATCCCTTCCACTCTCAGCCAAATGTAGCATATCACAAGGCTTCATACTTGGGCCCCTCTTATTCAATATCTTTACAAATCAGCTCCACCTAGCAACCACAATTGCCGACATTATCCAATACGCAGATGACACTACCCTCATCTGCTCTGTACCCAACATCCAACTGCTACAAACCCAAGTCCAAGAATCCTTCTCTGACAAAGAAAACTAGCTAAACAATTATCAGTTAATACTCAACCCCAAAAAACACAGCTAATACTATTCAGTCCAACAAAGACTATAGACACCACCTTCTCCATCTTCTCAGCCAATAACACCCCCATAACTCCTGTCCCTGAAGCCAAACTACTAGGAATTACAACTGACCACCAACTTAAATGCAATAAAAATATCACTATTTCAATCCAGAAGGAACCAGCACGCTGTTGGAGCAATAATACGTCCTGTTTATTGAAGGTGACTGCACACAACAGTGAAAGTAAAACTTTTAAAACAAAACAATTCTCATAACTGCAAACGGATCAAGCGCTTTCATCCACCAGCATGTGGACTTCATCAGAATCAATTACAAGGTTTAAAACCTATTTAAACACTTTTGGTGCCATTTCTAGTATTCCATTTAATGAAATTGGTGCCTAAGGGACTTAGATTTTTTTAAGAAACCGATGGGCATAGATTTAGATGAACAGAATTGTAATGAGTTTGAAAAACTATTTAGTCAATTTGGTTATGATTTTATGAAGTTGTTAATCAAGAAAAATGACGAGAAACTATGCAAGTGTATAGAAAAAGTGGAAAAATTAAATAAATTAATATTAGAGGATTTGTTGTTCGATCAGTGGGAAAATTTGTATTACAAACAGTTTATTGAAGCTGATCGTAAAGCCCACAGCATTGTGCAAAAGAAGCATAAGAAATTGGGGAGGGATATGAATGATTATAAAAATAGAATGGCATATCCATGGAAGATAGAGAAATGAAAAAGTTATGATATTTATGAGAATATAGAGAGCAACAATGACATCTATCAAGAAAATAGGGGTAATGTACATTTTTATGGGGGAAGGAACCAAGGCATAAAGATGAACTGGCAAAGAAATTGGAAATGGAGGGAGAACAAGAGAGGAACGAGACAGGGACATCATCTCAACCAAGAATGGAAACAATATTAATACTAACCCCAGAAAGTAATAGAATTTCGAATATTAACACAGACTCTAGCGAAGATTATGTTAATTGTAATAGTACATTTAATGTGGGCCAAAAAAGAATAGTATGTCAACAAAATGAGTTTAATATTTGTAATTATACTGAGATGGAAATCAGAAATGAATTTTTTACACTCCTTTTCAAAGGAATGAAATATGTTCCGAGAAAAAAATTTAGGGTAGTTGATTGTATCACAGAGATAAAAAAATATCTTAGGAAAATAAATTTAGCCATACATTTTAATAATGTGCCAAGAAAAGCTGATAATTGTTAAGTTAAAGAAAAAAAGCACATTTATCCCACCCACCCATCCACATGTTGTGCTATATGAAAAATTAGTTACTAGAGATATATACATGTTAAAGAACAACATTAATGAGAATAAAAATAGCAGCAATTTAAATAAGGAGGAGCTGGCTTTATTACAACGGTAAACTGAAGATGGATCGATTAGAATTATGAAGCCGGACAAGGGGGTAGGGATATAGTAATATATGGCTATAATGAATATATTAACAAAATGTTTAATATATTAGTAGAATCTGGAAATTATACTATAGTTTCAATCAATGAAATAAACATAGGATATGGGCGTATTAACATGTTCTTTGAAGATATGTTGTTAGATGGAAGAATTAATATTGATCTATACAACTATATGAAGGTGGATTATCCCATACTAGCGACTATAGTGGGTGTGCCTAAAGTGCACAATAATTATTTATACCCCCTGTTTAGACCCATCATTTCAGGCAGCCATTCAAAGACCTTCCCTATGGGTGTGGTAATTGACACCTGGTTGAAGCATATTTATAGCAAAGTTCCACATTTAATTAAAGATTTGTAGATGTTCTTGGGAAACATAACACCAGCAGTATGGAAGAAAGGATTGAGCTACATGTTGATAGACATCATAGATTTGTTCTCATGTATCCCAAAGGAACTAGGGTTGGAAAGGTTTTTTTAACAGCATTAAACAACATTCCAACCTAGACTGGGAACATACTAAAGTTATTATGGAATTAATGAGTATGATTTTGGACTATAATTACATTTATTTTGAAGGAGAGTTTTACAGACAGACCCGTGGAGTAGCTATGGGGGCTGCCTGTGCCCCACTCTTAGCAAATTTAGTCATGTTAGATTGGGAAATAGAAAATGTATTTAAAAGTCAATATTATAAATACATTAAATATTATACCAGATTCCTTGATGATATATTTATTTTATGGGATGGACAAGAGGAAATTATAGGTGAATTTATTAGCCAATTTTTGAAATTCACTTATAATAGTAGTAAAGATGGTCTATCTTATCTTGATACATATATATCTAGTAGTAATGATGGTTTCCGGTCTCGTATTTATAGGAAGAATACATTCTCTAATAATTATTTGGAATTCACCAGCAACCATCCATTTAAGACAAAAAAGAGTATTTTTAAAGGACAATGTATCCGAGCTGCTCGAATGACTTCTAATTATAATGAGATGATAGATGAACTAGAGTTCATTAGTAGGTTGTTTATTAATAGAGGATACCCATCTCAATTAATTAATGAGGTTAAAACATATGTTATTGGAGAATGGGGGAAAAAGTATTTCCCAGTATTAGGGAAACCTTTAATTAATAAAGATACAACACAGGAAGTAGAAACTGAATATAAAAGAGCATGTATATTGGAATATACACCACAAGTTATATACATTAAGGATATATTGAAAAAATATTGGAACATCTTAACATTTGACAATGATTTGAGAAAGATAGTTGGTGATTCCCCTATATTTGTATATAAAATGGGAATGAATTTAAAACACATATTAGAGAGAAATAGTAGGGTAGGGGATGTAGCCTCACAACACAGGGGAACTCGGAAATGTGGAAGCTGTGGGTACTGTAAGGTCATATTAGAGGATGAGGGAACTGTATTGGACAATATTAACAGGACAAGAATAATATTTGGGAGAGGAAATTGTAATACAAATAATGTTGTATATATGGCAAAATGCTTAAAATGTACCTGTTATTATATAGGGAAAACTGAACGTATGTTTAAGAAGCGAATATATGAGCATTTATATGCTATAAAGAAAAAAGATAGTACAAATGCACTTTACAGACATATACAATATACTGACAGCACCCACCATTTTAAATTTGCCATATTAGAACAAGTCACTAAGAATGTTAGAGGTGGCAACACGAGTGCATATATAGCCGAAAGAGAGGCTAAATGGCAAATATTAATGGATGCTTCCACTATGCCTGGATTAAATGACTATATTACATTAAAACCTTTTTTGTAAATAGAACAATAGGTTAAGCTTACATAGTGTTCTTGAACAACTGAGTATCCAGACTATATTAGTTAGAATAGTAACTTTTTATTATTTTCATTACATTTCAATGAGACCTTTATGGTTATGGAATATACTATATGGTGACTTATACAGGTTATATATAGTTGACAGTACTAAGTATTTTTATGTATTTTTATACATTATGGTCCACACTTTATACACATTTTTTTGTATTACATGTATTTTATAAAATATCAGTTACAACTTGATTCAACAGAAGATAGAATTTATATTTTAGGGGTAGTCAAAAGAAATATTGTAAATTGATTATAAATTATTTATTATTGGCTTTTTGAGTACTTATTATATGTGTATTTAATCATAATATGTATTTATATATAAAAGTTAATCATTTCAAATATCATGTATTTTTAAAATAATATTTTTAACAATATTTTTATGAATATTTTTATGGATTTTTATCATATACATACTAATGTATTATTGTATTATTCCATATACCAAAATTAGATTTATGGTTATTAGCATAAGTCTTTAAGTGTATGTATTTGCGATATGTTAGCGAAAGGAATGTCAGATACACTATTATATATAAGATAAATCCATGACAGCACATTCAAAAGAGCAATTATATTATGAATAGAGGACATTTAAGTATTCAGGTAGTATAAGCTTAGTAGCGAGCACAAATTACATTTAAAATGTAATGGTGTACAAATGGATTTTTTAAGTAAATATTGACTGTTTTCTTGTGAGCTATTTCTTTAAATGGAATACTAGAAATGGCGCCAAAAAGTGTTTAAATAGGTTTAATTAAACCTTGTAATTGATTCTGATGAAGTCCACATGTTGGTGGATGAAAGCGCTTGATCCGTTTGTAGTTATGAGAATTGTTTTGTTTTAAAAGTTTTTACTTTCACTGTTGTGTGCAGTCACCTTCAATAAACAGGACGTATTATTGCTCCAACAGCGAGCTGGTTCCTTCTGGATTGAAATAGTGATATTTTTTCATTGTGTTTGTTCACTATTATGCCATTTTAAATGCAATAAACACATCACCCTAACCATCTCCAAAGTCCATAAAAAGCTAGGCTATCCCTATCGCAGTAACAAATTTCTAACCCTAGAATCCAGAACTATCATAGCCAGAACTCACATCCTATTAACCCTACTTTATGCATCCCCAGTATTAACAAATCTCAATAAGACCAACCTTAAACTATCTATATGTTACAACAAAATATCTAGGTTCACAACCAGTGCTAAATCATGCTCACACCACTGTCAAGCCCTGCATATGCTACACTGGTTAGAATTTCCAAACCTTCTTCACTACCACCCACTCAATTTAGCCCATCAGATATTGTATCACCCAGACAAAACCCCTGCCCTGACAGGCCTACTAAAGTTCCACAGCACCAACAGGGAACTTTGATCCAGTAACAAAGCCTTAGTAGAAGTCCTTCCATGTAAAAACAGCTCAGGGGAATCTCTATTCCCTTATGAAGTTGCAAAATTATGGAGCACCCTACCCCCACAACTCAGGCTACAAACCCACACTGCTACATTCAAAAAACTCCTCAAATCACACTTCCAAGAATACCATCTATGTAATTGCAATGACCCTCCCTGAACTCACCTCCTAAACCAGCCTACTACCCTAGTCCCCCTTACTAGACACACTTCCACTGTCTTATATTTCACCCCTAAGCAGATAGAACACACTGTAAATTTCTATACAATCTCATTTCTATTACGTTGATTGTATATATACTATACCTATGCTTAACGACTATGTTTTTGAGAATAATTTTCTGCTAACAACTTGTCAAACTCTTTTAACATTGTTAAATCTTAAGGATATTTTTAAGTAGTGTTAAACCTTGCTTTTTTACTTTGAATCTTCTGCTAACTTCTCTAACCCTCTAAACTATTGTTATTTCTCTAACTATTGTTAGCATTGTCAAACTTTTTTAACTATTGTTATTTTTTAACTATTGCTATTTAATTACTCTCTCCAGGACTCCACTGAAAAAGGATACCTGGTGTCCCGTCGGACAATCCTGGTAAATAAATGTCAAATAAATCAAAATAAAATCCCATGCAAGACGTGTTCAGTGTTTACAACTGTTTGGGCCTCTTATGGCCCTGACAATTGTAGTGCCAGTAGGCTTCTCTTGAGAACATTTACACTTAGCTTGGGAAAATATCTGTTACTAATTTTAGGGCACCTTACTAGTTGTGTTGCTTACTGCACATAATGAATTAATCACTTTAAAAGCATCCTGTACATTCTAGACTATTCCTTCAAATCTATTTGCTTGCTTTCTGGTGTTCTGGTGTATCACTATTATTATTATTTTTATTTATTTATTTATTTTGCTGCTCCCTATTTTTCTCACTCCTGCAGCTGACTATTGAATGTTAATCCTAATTTAATTTTCCCCAAAACCAACTTTGTGTTTTTGTGTTCTGCTTCTCTTCTCAGTAACATAGCTACGTATTTCAAATCTGGCAGACTGACTTTTATCAAGATGGGTGCTTTTTACAGTTCACACTGTACAGGGTATATTGCCATAACCACCTTCCTCAAACTCTGTTAATCAATCTACAAATTATGCAACTCTGAATGTTATTGTTATTACACTCTGAAATGTCTAGCTATGTGTGCAGCATAAATATTTTCCTGTCATTTACTTTGGGTATAACTAATTGCATTCAGAATTCCTGAACCTTTTGTCTTAATGAATTAATGTACTGATGGATTTGCCATTCTGCCATATCTGCTGTTATTTTGCTCCAGTGTATTCTCTCACACTGGGCATGCAAATGGTATAGTAATCTACTCTAGTAAACAAGCTTAAATAAATAGTTATAGAGGCTGGTGGGGATATTATTTTAGGAAACCTGACCTTGGCTTACTTTATGGTGAATAAATAGGATGTGTAAGTATCCAAACTGGTCTTTCAGAAGGATATCCCTTAAGCACTGTATATTTATCAGGTACTAAAGGTAACTGAAGAAAATATGTATAAGAGAAATTCAAATGGAACAATGGAGACAAATTAAGGGACAGGCAAATGTCTGTTAACAGAAATGAATGAGTCACATTGACTATAATTTAGTTATACTATGGCTTGTGCTACTTCTCCAAAGACAAGGATGTTTTGAATGAGATATGGAAGGAAGATTTAAGGTTTCAAGTTGAAATGAAGAGTTATGCAAAGGCAAAGCTTTTTTTATAAATACATGTGATATAGGAGACAGCCCTACTGTATAGTTAGATATACAATTAAAATAACATAAAATAAAATATATATTAGATTTTCTTTAGGATGAGAGACAGATATAAGTCAAAGTGATAACAAGTAACCATTTGATATGTCAGTACCCAGTAGAGCGAGTCCCAAGACACAGAGAATGAATGGCAAAATAACATACTTACATATATCAAGTCCGAGATGGCCATTGGCTGGAATATTCCCTTTTCTTAAAGGTATGACAATCTCAGACATAGTATATATACATGTTTGGGGGGTATAAGAGTGGCTTGCCCCTCTACAAGAAAGAAGTGATGTTTGACTTCACTCTTCTGGATTTTCAGGCTTTTCTTTTTCAGCATGTCTGACTCTGCATTTTGAGTGCTGACATTTCAAGAGGGAGCTTATAAATCCATTGCTAAAAACAGAAACGATACTGGAGAAATGGAAAAGGTGAGGAACAGACAAGTTAAAGGCAACGTACATTTTTAAAAATGTCTTTTGCTTCCAGTTTTGTTGTTTATGATGTCCAGCAGTTTGAGTGTGGAAAGGAGTGAAGTAAGCGAAACAATTTGAGTTTTGTGTTAAATGTATTTGCCAAAAGATGAGGATAATGTGGGATTCTTTATTTACTTAGTCATTTATTAATTTGAGGTTAACACAAATACTGCTTTCTTCCAGTATTTCTGTATTTAAATATACAATAGAAGGCCATCCCTAAAGTCTCCAGCATCTGCTCCTTTTGGTGATTTCCATATAAATTACGAGATGTCTTAAGATAAGCAGTGGTATTGGATACCTGTCAGCAACTGATATCACTGCTTATCTCACAAAAAAAAAGAGTAGAACACCTGCTTCATTTGCCAAGATCAATGTAATTAATGAGAACTTTCCAGAGAAACAATGACATTGATTGAATCTAAATATATACAGTTTGATAAGGTTATGTTTTACTTTCTTTTTTTTTTTCTTAAGTAGGAAATTAATTGGTGTTAATAATGGATGACTTTGATTCACATATCAGGGCAAATAGAACAGAATATGGTGACTGCCTTGGGTCGACATGGGTGGGGCATCAGAAATAAAGAAGAAAATGCCATTCTAGACTTCTGTCTGGAAAATGGCTTAATAGTAGCCAGCACATGGTTCAGAAACAGTGACATGATCAAATACAATGCTGTCCAACATGCAACTTAGGTAGAAATCCTCCTAGGAATGAAAGGGCTCTGGTGTAGAATCAGTGATTGCAAAGACTACTTAATGAAACAGTCAGCCGACAGCATAAACCACTGGTTGCACAATCAGTTGCAGGCAGTGGTCGAAGAAGGCTCTACAGTCAACAAAGACCAATCTCTAAAGAACTGGAAAGAAAGCAAAATAGTTCAAGGAATTACTTAGGTCTCTAGCACCTCAAGAAAAAGAGCAAATAGGTGGAGATGAAGAAGAATGGCAGTACCTCAAAACAACATGTGTGAGGACTACAGAATATATTTGTGGCTGAGTCAGGTATGGAAATTTGGTAATTAAGGAAAGATGGTGGTGGAACACAGAAGTCCAGGAAGTCATCAGAAGAAAGAAGGAGTGCAGGAAAAAGTGGGAGATATAAAAGATGGACTGGGCAAGGAAGGAATATTAGCTAACAAAGAAGTTAAGAAAGAAATTGCAGTAGCAAAGAACAAGGCATCAGAGGCACTCTACCAACTTCTAGAAAGTAAGTCAGTAGATGACACAAAGAAACTATATCAAGTTGCAAGGCAAAGACAGAAAGATAAAGAACATAGCCAGACACCCTTCATAAGGGATGACAGCAACAACCTGCTCACCAGTGCACAGGATATCAAAGGCAGATGGAAAGAATATTTCCTGTAGCTTCTGAATGAAGAAAACACCACAGAAACTGTACTGCACCATCATAGCCTATGATAAGAGAAGAGGAGGAGCCCAGCATAGAAGACGTAAGAACAGAACTAATGAAAATAAAGTCAGGGAAAGCAGCAAGCTCAGATGGGGTCACAGCAGGTATGCTACAGATGCTGGGTGAGATAGGGGAGAAATTGCTCCTGAGAATACTCATAACAGAGAAAGACATATCCTAATAGGAATACTTGTGCCACTGTACAAGAACAAAGTGGGCATTCACAACTGTGGCCAGTACAGACGTGTCAAACTCCTGTCACATTGCATGAACGTTCTGGACAGGGTGACTGTTACATGAATGCGAAGAATGGCAGAAAGTAAAATGAAACATGACCAGTTTAGTTTCTGATCAAGATGTAGCACAATTGACCCAATGTTTGCAGTGAGACATAGATGAGAATAAGCTACAAATGAGAAAAAAGTCCAGCTGGGCATTCCTAGACTTGCAGAGAGCATATGACAAGGTTCCAAGGAAGCTGATTTGGGCAGTCCTGCAGTGGTTTGAAGTCCCAGAAACATTGGTACAATTAGTGCAGATTATGTACAATTAGCTGATAACTCAAGTAGGAACAGTGTTGGATCTCACAGAGGGGTTCCCATTGAGAGTAGGAGATTGACAACATTGCTGATTGCAAATGATGTGACACTACAGGCAGAGTCTGTGTAAGAACTTCAGCAAAGGATAGGGAAATGGAATGCAAAACTGAAGACACACTGGATGAAACTGAGTACAGATATGACAGTTATAATGGCAGCAAATTGTGGACTTCAGAAGAAGCCAGGAAATGAGATAGAAGGGAAAATAGTGGAACAGGTTGACAGCTTCAAATATCTCGGAAAGGTTGTAGAACAGTGTGTGTGTTGTATCTTTTAGAATCATTCTAGTCTATGAGCACTTGCATATAAGTACTGAGCATGTACAAGCAAGAGTGCCATTTTGAGTGAGCAGCCAGAGTGAAAGCATGTATGTGTGTAGCAGTCAGTCAGTAAGTTAGTTTGTTTAAGTTTAACGTTCCAGTCATCCATCCTGATGTGTTTGTGTGTAGTAAACTACTTAAATGAGCACCCAAGCCACATCGTCTTATTTGAATACACAAGACGAGTGACAATGGTGTCAGAATGGGATTAGAAGTCAAAACCATGAGGCGAACAATTAGTTATGGGGGAATATACACAAGCAGATCATCTGAAGCTGAAAAGGCTCGCAAACAGGTCAGAAACGAATTTCCAGGTACTAAAACTCAATTGATTTTTTACTCAATGAGTATAGAACGAAGTACTCAAAACGTTCAAAATGAATTTCTAATTAAATGAAGTTTTTGAAACAGTGATGTATTGATAAAAATATTCAAAATACTTATGAAAATGCTCAAAATAACTTCTGAATCACATAAAATGTATAAAAAATGGAAAATTACCATATTTGTTCGCAATGTACTGCTTTTTCTTATTGACTAAAGCTATTCAAATTATCTGAAGTGTTCAAAGTGTTGGCAAGTCTGTTATTTCACAAAGTATAGTCATTTCAAAGAGATTATTGTGCATTTGAATATTATTACAAGTACCTGGTGTGTGTGTATGTTCAGACATAATTACAAGGGCCAAGTTTGCACTGTGTTTAAAACTAATTTGTTGGTATGGCAGAAGGATTTTGATAACAATATTGCAGAAAATCGGAAAGTGTTTGAGCACAAGTACAATATTTTCATACAAGCTGCTTTTTCTGACAAAGACACACATACAAATGCATTTATTCTGATTAATTTAGCTCGTTCAGAAGTTAAGAAGCCATTGAAAGAGAGTGTTCATTTATGTATGCACCTACTGTGTTTGCAGGGAAGGGGGAAGATCGCCATATTTGTGATACCGGCTGAAAAGCAGGAAGACAGTGTTTAAAATGTAAATTTAGAGAAACGTGTGACCCCCAAACAAATATTACAATGGAAAGACACTTATATTACACAAAAGATCAAAGGCCTGGTGAAACTTTTGCAGCATATATAACTGACGAGAAATAAGGCAAAAATGTGCAGATTTGGTGATCTGAGAGATGAGTTGATAGCAGACAGGCTTGTGAGTGGTGTTAATAATCATGCAGTGAGAAAGATTTTGGTTTGAGACAGTGATTTAACTTTAAACAAAGCCATATAGATTTTTCAGTTATATGAGCTTACAGAAACACACATGAATATGCTTACAAAGCAGCTTCTTCCAGTGCTATATTGATAGAATGCAACTCGAGGTTAAAAGATGCAGGCCTAAGGGTGTGACTCCTATGAAACCCAGAGCAGCTTCAGTAAAACCCAGGGCACACACAATAAAGCAGAAGTGTGACTCAGCAAAACCTGTAGAAACCCTCATAGTCAACTGTCATAATTGTGGTGGAAACCATGAACTCAAACGAGAAAAGTGCTTAACTTTTGGTCAGCAGTTCCACGTATGTAGAATGTGGAATCATTTCAAAAGATTCTGTAAATCAAAAGAGACACATTCTTTTATTAAAAAAGAGCACACGGAGAGGCAAGTTGATCAATTAGAAAGCTGCAACCCTACTTTTTATATTAATGGTGTGTCTGTGCTTGGTGAAACAGTCAATGCAGTAGATTTGTGAGCAAAGAAATAAATATTTTGTACTGCTTAGATCAATGGGAGACCCACAGAGCTCAAAGTGGATACTGGTTCAAAATTCAATTTTAGGTCAGCAGAAACATTTGGTAGAGTAATCACTGGAGAACAACTTGATTTGGCAAAGTGAGCAAAGCTTGTTGCTTATGGTGTTGAAGAAATTCAAACCAAAGGCTAAGTAATGCTGTTGGGTTACTGTGCTGGAAACAGCTATGGCTTGCAGTTTTACATAGTCAAGAGACAAGTACAGTCATTATTAGGCCTCAAAGACAGTTTGAAAATGGCACTGCTTTCATTTAATAAAGAGGTCCACCATGTAAGTTTTAATGATAACAACTCAAATCTCACCCAAACTATTTTTCTGACTATGCTGATATTTTTGAAGACAAACTAGGCAAACTCCCAGTTGTGTACTCCATGAAGTTAGACCAGGAGGTAAGCCCAGGCATCAGACAGGCTCAGAAAGTTCCAGTAGCCATGAAGAACAGTCAACGCTGAGCTAGACTGAATGGTGCATTTAGGAGTCATGTAGGAGTCATTTGTCCAGTAGAAGAACCAACAGAGCTCAGATGATATTAGAATATGTATTGATCCAAGAGATTTGAACAAAGCACTACAATGACCTCATCATCCAATGCACACAAAGAAGTTGCTTCCCTCATGCCAAATGCCACTGTTTTTTCTGTCTTAGATGCAAAAATTTCATTTTGTCAAATTTTGCTTGATTGAAAATCTTTATTGTTAACCACATTCAGAGCACCAGTCGTCCATCCTGATGTGCTTTCTGTAATAAACTACTTAAACAAAAACCCAAGCCTCATCATCTTATTTGAATACACAAAATGAGCAACAGGGTGGTGGAAGAGAAATTAAATCTGAATGAGGAGGTCAAAGCTAGAATCAGAGGGGCTGCAGCTAACTGGCACAGAGTGTCAGGTGTAGTATGTGAGAGAATGCCAAAAAAAGTGAAACGTAAGGTGCACAAAACAGTGGTGTGATCAGTACTACAGTATGGTACAGACATCTGGGAAGTAAGGGCAGAGTAGATGAGGAAGCTAGAGTTGGAGAAGAAGTGCCTGAGATGGATGGTAGGATGCACACAGTGGGACAGATGGAGAAATAAAGACATTAGAGCAGAAGCTAAAGTAGTTCCAATTTTTGAAAAGATAAAAGAGAACAGATTACCATGGTTTGCACACGTCTGTAGAAAAGCAGAAGACAATCTGGTGAAGAAGATATGGGACAGACAGGAAGAAGGCAAGATGAAATTAGGTCATCCAGCAAAGAGATGGATGGATTGTATGAGAGAATACCTGTGATAGTCAGGCATGAGTGCCAGATAAGCAGAAGAGTGGCACTGAATAGAAAGATGGTAACAGCTGACAAAACAGTCTAACCCCATGTAGAAAATGGGAAAAAGGGGGTTGATGATGATGACGATGATAATGTAGCAAAAATTATTAGAAGAAGAATACTTGGAGAAAACTCAGAAATTGGAAGATTTTATGCTAAGATATGGATATTTTCTTGATTTATTGCACTTATACTTGCTTTATATCACAATCAGAACAATTTTTGAGCATTTTAAAGCATTTACTTAAGTTTGTGACAAAAATAGTAATTTCTCTGCCTGTTGGCTTTTTTAGTTCTGTTTGCCTCCAAATCACTTTTCAGATGGGCAGATCAGTCAGGGACTTAGATGTTTGTTGTTTAATCTGCATTTGAGAGCATTGCTTTTGCTGTGCTTTTACATTAAGAAATTCCAAGATTATCCATCTTGTGACAGAAGGTATGAAGATATTTACCTGGCCTCTATTCATTAGGAAGAACTCCAGAGAGCTCAAAGAGGGGTTTATTATTGGCTAGAATACATAGGATTCTGTTTTCAAGCTGTTTTCTCTCTTGTAAATTGGACAAGTTTGCATGGAGCTGTCCCACTGAACAGTGGTGGTTAGCAGTGCCCTATAAAATAGCAAATGTCTAAACAGTAGCATCCCTCTAAAGGTAGGATTAGGTCTAAAACTTGATAAATGGTGTAGCATTATGTGTAATTAAGCTTAGAGCAAATATCTTGCATATGGAATAACACTATCATCTCCTAGCACTATATAACATCTTGCCCTTAAACCCAGAAAGAGCCTTAGGAGACCCCTGTTAAAACCCAATACTTAATCCTAAACAGTCCACTGTATTACAGGACCAGACAACATGCATATGCAATTTTCAAATCTCTCTGTGGCCAGCTAAGTAGAATTGGGCATACTAAAGCAATGTAGCAATTGTCTCATGTTTTCAGACAAACAGTTAACCATTTAAGAAAATAACACAGTATGGAAGACATGTAAATACATAACTTTATTGGAGGTAAAATATTGCATACAAACAAGGATGTCAGGAATATCCACACTAAATCCCTCACACACTCCACTCTCACACAGATTTTTTTTATTCTGAGGTGCTTAAAAGAAACCATCCCAATTCTCAAAGACCTCCAAAGCCATCAAACAGCAGCACTGCTCCCCAACAATCACTAAAACTCAAACCAAAAGCAAAATCAAATGTCTAACATAAGCCTACACCCCATGGTTCCCCAAGAGCAAAGCCCATAAGGCAAGCATATATTTTACCTAATACATTCTTGTCATTGGGAACTCCATTATAAAACACACAGATTCCCCACTTTCTGGGTTAGACAAGGAGACAATAAGAGTTATTTGCATATGATGATGTGAGGTAGTATCAGCTTTGCCAGGGGGAGAAGGGCACTGCATGTGTAATTTATGCCACCATAGTTAGCTGGAGATTTGTAAAGAATTATATGTCATTTGAATATCAAACTGATTTGTACAGATGCTTGTGTTAAAAATGTATCAACAGTGGGTCCTGTTAGACAGAAAAGAAATATACATGTATGTCCAACTTTATTGTTGTAACTCATGAAATGTATATATTTTAACAGAGGATGCTGGAAGGGGAGGGGTTGAGCTCAGTCCAGCTAAACCTAAGAAAAATTGTCTGAAATTAAATGACTTGGGTTAGACCATAAAGATTTTATCTCACATGCCTCAATGCAGCTAGAGACGTAATGTCTGTGAAAAGCAAGGGCTGGGATCCTGTTTTTTTGTCCTTAGTGGTGAACTAATTCTTAATCTGGGATATCAGAGAATGGCTTGTTAATCTCTGCACAATGGGTAGAAATGTTAGAATTGTTTTACAGTTTGCAAATGCTGTAATAAACTTTAGCTAAAGTTATATGTGTGTATTGTGACACATCAGTGCCATATCATGGCTCAATGTCTAGTGAGGCAGTAGTGTGGGATCCACAGAGTCAGGTGACCAGATGTGATATCATTCTGTAGCCAGCACTGAAATTGTATTTGAATACTAGTGAGAGATGTGATAAGTGCACTCAGTTCCTGACAAGACCCTCATCCATTTTCATCTTGCTGTGCTTTAGTAAGTAACTAGGGGACAGTAATTCCTCAGTCAGACAATATTGTGAGATTAGCTATAGTTTTTTTTCAATCTGAATCTTTCCATCTGTGTTGTTTTCTTCATATTTCCTGTGAACTGAAACTCTGTTTTTATTGTAAATAGATATTCAGTATTTTCATGTTTTTTTATATTATGTATTATTAAATATATCTATAACTTTCATTGTGGCTGGTCCTTTAGAAAATATTTAACCTTTGAGAGTAATTGAATTTATTTAATGGCACTGTGGCTTCATGTGTCATTTGTATAAGGATTAATTTTAATAAATGTAATTGAGTACCCTGGTAAGAACCTTAAAGTAGCTGGCTTTAGGTATTCTGGTGGCAGTAAATCTACCTTACAGTCTGGGTGGAGGTGGCAGAGCAGTTAAGCTGTGCCAGCTTTTACTGTATGTGTGTGTGTGTGTGTGTATGTATGTGTGTGTGTGTGTGTGTGTGTGTGTGTGTGTGTGTGTGTGTGTGTGTGTGTGTGTGTGTGTGTGTGTGTGTGTGTGAGTGTGTGCATGTATGAAAAACAAATTTCAAAGAGAGTGTACATGAGAGCTACTTTGAACAGGGACACTGAGAGCACTGATTTCACAGAGAGGGTGGTGGAGGACTTGGCTTGGAACACCTTGATAAGGACTCAGCTCTATAGTGGTCAGTGGGAAGTCTTATTTGGGGCATGGAGAGGAAGCCCAGCCCCAGGACTGGAGGTGCATTCCCTGTGTGCTCTTAAGAGTAACTGTACTTGATGCAGAGGACTATATTTGAAAATACTGTCTGTGTCTATTTTTCTCAGAGTGAATATTCCCCACTGGTGTCAAAGCAGGATTGAGGGTCCTTGATCACTGGTCCAAATTAGGGACGTCACAGCATATCAGGAGCTAAGATCCACAATATCACACATGCACTCAAGTCACTGCACTCTAGGTACCAATATGATTCTATCATAGTCCATGTGGCTTTAAATGACCTAAGACACACCTCGCTGGATTATATGAAAAGAGACATAATAGGTCTTTTGGAATGTGAGACACAGATAGGTACAAGCCTTGCATTGAGCAGCATTCAACCTTCACCAAATATGAACCCACAGTTTGAACATAAAATTACTGATATTGGTAATTGGCTTAGTTTCTGGTGTCACTCCAGGTGGATTCATTAACTATCAGCATGAGAAGACAGGATCAACAGACCACATTGCTTTGTCAAGGGTGGGTTGCACCTGTCCTCCGTAGGCTTTCAGACATTGGATAAAACTTTATCCAACCCCCTTAGATCCTTTTTTAGGCAATTCCATAAAGACAAAACTACAAACATAGTGAAAAAGTCTCCAAGCAGACTTAAGGTGCTACTATTCAATGCTAGAAGCCAGAAAAATTTCCACACCTTTTAAGCTCTCCTCAGTCTGGAGAATGTAGGCACCTGTACCCAGACTGAGACTTGGTTTAAAGCCATAGGAAGTACTCCA
Organism: Protopterus annectens; assembly: GCF_019279795.1. Lineage (NCBI taxonomy): Eukaryota > Metazoa > Chordata > Ceratodontiformes > Protopteridae > Protopterus > Protopterus annectens. The sequence goes on from NC_056726.1 coordinate 1,447,740,955, forward strand.
GCAATGCCTTCCACACATAGTATAAACTGAGGCCAAATGTAGAGCTGTCTCAATTAAATTCAGCAACAAACATATCTCCAGAATGGGAAAACAGGTTGATGCCATGGAGCTTATCCATATGCAAGACACCATAGATAAGGTCCCTCACCATATCATAATTTGCTACAGGCCACCATCTATGCCCCTAGAATCTCATGACTCTTACCTAAATCAACTAGAGGCACTCACCATTCAACCAAACACCAGGTTCGTGGGTTACTTTAACACCAGTCTGTAGACTGGGAATCATACTGCCTCAAACTCAAATGCACAGTGTTTCCTGGAATTTATTATCACAAATACCCTAGAACAGATAGTACACAATCTAACCAAAGGATCAAACATAATGGATCTGATACTCCTCAACACTGGACAGCATTTTATACCCCCCCCCCATCCCATGCCTCATCCTCACTAGTGACGTCAGATCACAAAGCTGTCTCCTTGGAAGTAGAACTCTACCTGGAAAACACAGCTAAACCAGTAACAATTAGGAACTATTCAAAGGTATACTACATCCTATTAAGTAACAGTTTGTCAAAATTCAAGGCTTCCCTAACCCCAGACCACAGTTATGTATACAGAATTATTCACATAGTCCCTCTTCAAACATGTGAAGGCTGCATATAGGCTGCCATACCTACTAGAAGTAAACCCAAAACAAACACTAAAAACAAACCCCACTGGTGGAATTTTCACATAAACAGTTTATTTAATGCAAGAAGAAAACTCATGGCCAAAATCAGGGAGGGCAACTCCCTTAAAGAAAAGTTCTCTGTTATCCAACTAAACAGGAACCAAGAGGTCTAATTAAGTCTAACAAGGCCAACTACAAGACCAGGATAGCCTCTCAGGCTAAGAATAATCCGAAAACCTTCTTCAGCAATGTCTACAAGCTTAATGGTAGCACACAGCAGCGTGTTGAACTGATGGTGAATGGTACCACCTTCACTGATTATGATGACATAGCAAATCTACTGGCTGATAAATTCAGTTCAAATTTTACCCCCTCCCTCTCTCCCATCTCCATCTTGTGAAATCCTTTCAGCCATACTACCCCCAACTTTTGTCAGGGAGCAGGCACTGGCAGCATTCACTAAAACCATGGACACCGCCTCCATGAGACCCAACAACATCTATGGTTACCTCCTGAACAGTCTGAAACATGACCTATCAGGACCACTTGAAGCACTCTTGAACTACAGCCTTGAAACAGACATGAATGGAGTACTGCAACAGTCTTTCCCCTCTATAAGAGCGGACCATTAACTGACCAGGGAACTATGGATATATTTATCTAACAAGCCTACTATGCAAAGCCATGGAATGAATTATCATGGAAAGGATAGACAAGGACACTGGCAACATACAGATACTGGACCCATCTAAATCTGGCTTTGTTAAAGGAAGGTCAGTCTTATCTAACCAGGTAGACGTCTTTGAGAGGTTCACCAAGACAATGAATGAAATCTAGCCAAGACATTCAATACAATACCCTACTCATACATTGTTGATAACTCTCTGAGCTAGGTATAAATCCTTACATAACTTACTGGTTTGCCAGCTGACTCACAAAAGTCTGAGTCAGTGAGACTACCACTAGCAATAATCCAGTCATCAGTGGAGCCAGGGTACTCCACTGATGACTGGATTAATGCTGGTGGTAGTCTCATTGACCCTGACTTTTGTGAGCCAGCTGATTTCCCAGCAGAGCTAGTAAGGGAGACAGCTAGAAAGGTGCTTGGTATGACATCTGGAAAGAGGAAGGACAGCAAGGAGACATGATGGTGGAATGAGGAAGTACAGGAGAGTATAGAGAGAAAGAGTTTGGCAAAGAAGAAGTGGGATTGTAAGAGAGATGAAGAAAGTAGACAGGAGTATAAGGATATGAGGTTCATTGCAAAGAGAAAGGTGGCAAAGGCTAAGGATAAGGCATATGAAGAGTTGTATGAAAGGTTGAACACTAAGGAGGGAGAAAAGGACCTGTACCGATTGGCTTGAACTTAAATTTTTTACAAGGAAATTGAACTTTCAATTATTGTTTATGAATTCAGTTGATACATCATGTAATAATGTATTTAGAATTGCAAGTACGTTTAACCCCCTTTGCATCCTCTTATTCAGTCATTCGAACAAATATGTGAGTTAGATTTCAGACAGATAGTTAATTATAAGAACAAATTTAGTAACAACGACGATGAATGCATTAATGAGTTTGAACTTGTGAAATATATACAATCACAGAATATACGAGTCTGTAAACCTGATAAGGGTGGAGGACTTGTTGCATTTGACCAGGTTGATTATACTAATCGTATGCATCTTTTGTTAAGTAGTGACACGTATCAGGAGAGTTCCAGATCAGAAGCAAATAGGGCTTATAATTTAATTAAATCCTGTCTGAATGATCTGTTTATAGAGGGACGAGTAAACCAAGCAGTTCTTAATTACATGGTCACTTTATTTCCAAAATATCCATCTTTATTTGGAATTCCAAAAATACACAAGGATTTGAATAACCCACCTATGAGACTGCTAGTTGATAGTAGAGGTTCTTCTACATATTCATGTTCGAAAGTCATTGACACCATGTTGCAGAAGTTCATAGGTCTAGAAAAACAAATATGTAAGGATTCTTGGTCCTTTTTGTCTAGTGTTAACAACCTAGAATACAGTAATGACTCGAACTTCCTAACAATTGACGTCAAGGACTTATATACTTGCATTCCTCTCCAAGTTAGTATAGAGTGGGTCGCAGCAATAATGCGGAAACATGGAGCACCAAACAAAGAGATAGCTTTGATAATGGAATTGTTGGACCTCACATTGACAAACAACTACTTTATGTTTGATAATAGATTCTACTTACAGAAAGTAGGACTAGCAATGGATTCACCTTGTGGTGCCAGTGTGGCCAATGTGGTCATGGCCCACTGGGAAACAAATTTTGTACTTAACGACTCAAGCACATCTGAGTGTAAACTATATTATACCAGATTTTTAGATGATATTTTTGTTTTATTTAATGGTGATGAAGTAAAAGCTACCAAGTTATTAAATAAGTTTAACTCTTCAACAGATTTTTTACAATTCACACATAGTTTTAGTTCTGAATTTATTTCTTATTTAGATATTTGGTTAGTAAAAACAAGGAGCTAAAGAGCTACACAGCCAAAATATTTCGGAAAAACCTTATTCTAACACTTTTTTGCATTTTTCAAGTTGCCATCCCTTCTATCAAAAAAGATCTGTAATCAAAGGTCAACTTGTGAGAGCTTCACGCATTTCGAGTTTGAATACAGATTTTGTTAGGGAATTTTTATTTTTGAAAGAAATGTTCATGCATCGAGGCTACCCCGAAGATTTACTTGACTCTTTAATAGAGGAAGTAACTACTAAAAGAGAAAACTTAATGTTAAAACCAATATTATCAATAAAATTACCATTTAACACTGGAAGTACCAGTTTAGAAATAGAACCAATAGTTCTACCTGTAGAACAGGTAATGCAGAGCTTTCAACATTTAAAATGTAGTTTTATAACAACCTTCAATGCTCAAAGTAAGTCCATTGTTAAAACAGCACATAAAAACTGGGATTTATTTAGAGCTAACCATGAGCTTTTTGAACGGCTTGGCAGTAAACCTTCAATAGTTTTCAAGAGAGGGAGTAATTTAAAAACAGTCCTGGAAAGGCGTTTTTTGAAAGTGCCTAGAATTACAGGAACGTTTAAGTGTGAAAATTGCAATTATTGCAAGTTCATAGATGTGACAAACACTTTTGAAATTAATGGACATAAATATAAAGTAAAATCTAAATTCAACTGTAACACTAAATTCATTGTCTACTTAGCAAGATGAGTAGTGCGTTCCGCTTTTTATGTGGGTAAAATGGAACGAAGGTTCCGTGAGAGAATTTATGAGCACATTTACGCCATTACTCACAACAAAATTGACAATGCCTTAACAAAGCATATCCATTTAAATACACAACATCATTTTAAATTCATGGTTATCGACCAGTTTATTAATGATATCAGGGGTGGCCCGGCATCTTTCAAACTTGAAGAACTAGAATTAATTTGGCAGTTAAAATTGAATGCGTTCAACTTTCCAGGTTTGAATGAATTTTGTTCAATTATGAGTACATTAAAGCTTAAAAGCCTACAAAGATAGTTTTTTACTTTTTAGATACATTTTTCACAGAAATTAATTTTTAGATGTGTTAACATTAGATATATTAATGATATTGTTTGTAAAGTATAACAGTATTTAAGTATAATAGTTTATATATATATATATATATATATATATATATATATATATATATATATGTCTTTCATGAAAGATTTTTTATGTATATATTAAGTTTTTTAACAACAAAGATCAGGGCTCAAGTCAAGGTAGTTTCATTAATTATTTAAATTAGTGAAAATTTCCCACACTTTTTACAGCTTCTTTTACTTAAGTATGCTTAATTGATTGCATTTTGTAACTTCTGAAGAAGTCTACGAGTAAGCAGACGAAAAGCGCTTAAAGTTTTACTTGCTTTGTTCTACAGTCTATTGGTGAATAAACCCGGTGTTGCAGACTTTTTAACCGCTTGGCTGTTTTTGTATTGTATGAGGAAGTCAGGAGTGTCAGAGAAGTATGTAAGAGTGGTACATGATATGTACGAGGGTAGTGTGACAGCGGTGAGGTCTGCAGTGGAAGTGACAGATGTGTTTAAGTTGGAGGTGGGATTACATCAAGGATCAGCTCTGAGCCTTTTCTTATTTGCAATGATGATGGACAGGATGACAGACAAGATCAGACAGGAGTCCCCGTAGACTATGATGTTTACAGATGACATTATGATCTGTAGTGAGAGTAGGGAACAGGTGGAGGAGACCCTGGAGAGATGGAGATATGCTCTAGAGAGAAGAGGAATGAAGGTCAGCAGGACTAAGACAGAATATATGTGTGTGAATGAGAGGGAGGATAGAGAAATGGTGAGGATGCAAGGAGAAGAGGTGGTGAAGGTGGATGAGTTTAAATACTTGGGATCAATAGTACAGAGTAATGGTGTGTGTGGAAGAGAGGTGAAGAAAAGAATAGAAGCAGGATGGAGTGGGTGGAGAAGAGGTCAGGAGTGATTTGTGACAGACGAGTACCAGTAAGAGTGAAGGGGAAGGTCTACAAGAGGGTAGTGAGACCTGCTATGTTATATGGGTTGAAGACAGTGGCAGTGATAAAAAGGCAGGAGTTAGAGCTGGATGTGGCAAAGTTAAAGATGTTAAGATTTGCACTGGGTGTGACAAGGGTGGACAGGATTAGGAATAAGTATATTTGAGGGTCTGCCCAGGTTGGAAGGTTTACAGACAAAGCCAGAGAGGCAAGATTACATTGGTTTGGACATGTGCTGAGGAGAGATGCTGAGTATATTGGGAAAAAGATGCTAAGGATGAAGCTTCCAGGTAACCAGAAAAGTGGAAGGCCTAAGGTAAGGTTTATGGATGTGGTGAGAGAGGACATGCAGATGGTTGGTGTGACAGAGCAAGATGTAGAGGACAGGAAGAAATGGAAACAGATGATCTGCTGTGGCGACCCCTAACGGGAACAGCCAAAAGAAGATGATGATGATAAAATACCCCAAATGCTTATCTAGTAGTAAGGGATCTGGGAACATAGGTATACAGCAATCTGGACTTTGAGCTGCACATAACTAAGATTGTAAGAAAACCCTCATAGGTGAGGGTATATCATCCAGATCCAAGGATGTTATAGTATCACTTTAGTTTTCCCTTATCAGACTGTCATTGAATACCATGCCCCTTTGGCATGTATCTAACCAGACGCTTGCAATAGCTGGAACTCCCAGCAGAATTCAGGGCATGTATACCCTATCCTACACTGATCACCTAAAGGCTCTATCTCTGTATTCAGTCTCTTAAAGGCTGCTGAGAAGGGATCTTTACCTGGCTTACAAGGCTTCCTCAGACTCAGCCTTGATGAATCTGTTGCATTTGTTGGAGTCCCTCAGGGTTCAATCCTAGGGCCCCTCCTCTTCAGCATATTAATAAATGATCTTAATAATGCCTCCTGTCAAGCATCTATCATACAGTACGCAGATGATTCAACCCTCATATGTGCAGCATCCACAATAACTCAACTTCTTACAGTCACACACAAAGCCTTCTCTGATATTGAAATGTGGCTAACAAACTCACAACTCAATCTCAACCCTAATAAAACTAAACGCATGATATTTCATACATCTAAACCTACTAACCTCTCAGCTAACTTTTATATCACTCCTAGTAATAATAATAGAATTTTTCCAGATTCCCAAACAAAACTATTAGGCATCATAATTGACAACAGACTAAAATCTGACATACACATTTTAACAAAATCAAAAAGGTTCACAAGAAAAAGGGAACAATGTATAGAAACAAAAAAATTCTTAACAGACACTGCAAGAATAGCCATAGCTAGAACACACCTTCTCTCCTCATTTTTACATGAATCCTTCATATTTACCAACCTCAAACAGTCAGAACTAAGGAATTTAGAATCATGTTATAATAAGATTGCCAACTTGGCAACAGATTCCACACATTCAACCCATCACTGTCAATGCCTCAAAAATCTTTCTTGGTTGAAACCATCTCATGTTATGAACTGTAAACAATTAATAATGGCTCACAAAATAATGCACAATCCTGACAACATACCTTCCCTAAAATATCTTCTACAACCCTATTCTAACATTTGTAATCTTTGATCATCTAATAAAGACTTTCACCAAGTAAGCAAAGTATCCAGTACAGCAGGCCACTATCTTTACGCTAACTCCGTTGCCAAAAATGATAATACCCTTCCACACAGTATCAGATCCATTAGTAATTTTAATAATTTCAAGATATCTCTCAAAAGTCACTTATTTGAATCTTGGCTTTGCACATGTAACACTCCGGGTTAATTATTAACTTGGCACTACTTATACAATTTTGTTGTATGTACTAACTCTGTTAACATATCCCTTCTAACAACACTACTTCTCTATAAGTAGTTACATTCCTAGCTGCAACTCTCACCATGGAAGTATTACTAACTATGCAGTACTTTGCCTAAGTGAGTCTCCCTTCTTAATTTCCTAACTAATGTTTTGCTCCTCCCCATATATAAGTTCAACCATATGTTGGTCTACATTCAGGTGTTTAAAGTCTTGTTCTATTTGATACTATGTATGCATATTTGTCCTGTAAATGTGTTAACACTCTTTTTTTTGTGTGTCTAATTTCTATTACTTGATGCGATAACTTTGTATGTAAGCTTAAGCTGGAGCTTTTCTCTTCAGGCCTCCACTGAAAATGGGCAGTGTCCCAGTCAGACCATCTCAGTAAACAAATGTAAAATAAATAAATATGTGCAAAACAAAACAGCACCAGAAACACTAGATCCTGGTTTCTGAACTTCACTTATGACATAAACAGAATATACTGGAGAGAGAGAGAGATGTGTCCCAAAGGACCCCCACACTATGACACTGTGGAACAGGCTCACCCTCCATATATAATACAGTTCTTCCCTGACTCTAGTCAAACAAAACCTTGACAAACAGATATGAAGTTATAAAAGTACCCCCAGTCTGGACCCATGCCCCTTATGGACTAAGACAGTCAATAAGAAAAGTATTTTCCCAACTAACGCCCCCCTCACACCCAAATCCTTAGTTTCCTCCATAATAACATGCCCCCAACATATAGACACACATGATATTCGAGACATAAATCATTTGGGGTATATGGCTATGTTTTTAAAGGCCAGAGTGTTTTTAACCTGGTAACAACCTATGAACCTATGAATATTTGGAATGAGTTGTAGAAATTACGAATTAGTTAGACTAGAAGATATTAAATGTAAAAGGATTATAAGAATTTGATAAAAGAGAGATTGATAGCTCAGTTCTGTGATATATAAGGATGGAGTTCCACCTACAACCCAGACAACTCTGGGCTGGTTAGAGCCACTTGGGTGGATAAGCCAACTGGGAAGGAAGCTTTGCCTGTGTGCTTCATCCTAGGTGGAGAGAAAGGAGTGCATTTCTAGTGTGGTAGATCCATCAATCATGACTCCAATGAATATCAGGGCCACAACAGAAGGAGAATTAGCAACTTGCAGATCAGGCGAAGTCAGGATCAAGTGGGTCTCATTTTTCATAAAAAGGATATCTCTACTTTGTACCCTTGGTATGCCCAAGCTGACATGCTCTAAATTGGCACATACAGGGTAATATGTTAGGTATAGGGACACATTTGAGATATTCTCCAGTGGCTATCTGTATGATGGCAGCTCATTCATCAGATCTCACTGGAAAGGAAACAAATTATCATGAATAATGATTACAAACCTGATTGTTAAGAGGGGTTGGAGGAGGCAAAACATGCAGAGATTAGCAGGGGAATCATTAAGGAAATACATCAAAAGTTGTGAAGAAAAAATATATTGTTAGAGAAATATAAATGCATACTGAAGGCAGCATGTTTACACTCAGTTAATACAGTACAAATGCATGTAGTTGGCACTAATCAGACCTATCACTGAGTACAGTACCCCCTTTGGTATGTACCTAACCAATCAGATCCAACAATTGGAATGTCCAAATACATTTCTCACTAAAAGGATACAGGTCAAAACTAACGGCCACCTCAAAGCTCTATCCCTACAGTCTCTCTCCTACAGTTTATTGAGGGGATATCTATGCCTGGCATACAAGCCATGGTCGGATCACACCTCCTGAATATTCATAAAACATGTAGCACCATAATTACCCATTATAAAGACTTAACCCTTGCCTGCAATATAAATAGGACCTACTGGACAGACAAGTATGTATCCTAGAGATTACACCTTCTGTGAAGATAGGTGAAGGCTGCCAGCCTAGCCAGATAGAATTTTGTATATAATTCTGTCATTTGTAAATATTAATATAAGCCACAGGATTGTTCTCTCAAATGGAAGAAAATGCTGTTATATGTGGAACTGCAAAAATGTAACAACAGTGCACCCTGCTATAACAAAACTGATAAGTCAAGCATTGTTAAATTCTGTGATCTAAACCTTGGAGCCGAGATGTCTAGAGGGAGGCATTCTGCCTATTGTTTTAAGGCCAGAGTTAATGGCTAGAATTTACATGTATAATTTCTTTTATTGCTCTGGCTTCCTGACCAGCTGCAAGATCAAAAGGGTTATTAACCTCTGAGATATGTTAGCCTGGGAACCATAAATAAATGATGAAATCTGAAATGAGTCAGTGTGTTATCGGTTTAAGGACAGAAAGAATCAGAGCACTGAACATTTGTCTTGAAAACATCCAGCTCACCAGCACTGTCTTGCTCTATATGTAAGTTTATTTTAGAACTGTGTTTTCTCTTAGATATAGCTAGGAACTAGGAAGATTGGATTTGTTTTTTTTTTTCTGTGTTGATGTCAGAACTATTCTACTGTATTCTTTTAAGCATTTTCCTGTGATCATCTGAACTCTTGACTAGCACTATGTAGTAAGATGTATTGTCTTGTGTTTTTATTATTTATTATTAAATACGTTTAACCCTTTCAACTGTGGCTGTTTTATGTAGAGTAAGCTCTAGAGTACATTGCATGTATTTAATAATACTGTCCAAGTCACTCCAAATAAGCCTTAACTGTTCAGTTGCACTTACCGTTTGGATAATAATAGTGCACAGTATAATTGGACAACCTTTCATAAGGGTCTTTTGGTAGCTGATAAATATTTGTGGGTGGTGGCAGTGATTTCTACCGTATAGTCTGGGTAAAAGGGAACAGCTGGAGAACCTGTACCGGCCTTCTCCAGGAGTGTCTGTGTGGTTGTATATAACTCATCTCAAAATGTGTGTGTGTCAGCTACTTAGGCAGGGACAGGAAGCACTGGTTGGACAGAGAGGGTGCTGGAGGTTTTAGCTTGCCCACTAGGCTGAGATCTGGACCCTATAGCTGTGCCAGTGAGGAGTCTTATTCGGGATCTGGAGAAAAAGGGAGAAACCAGCCCCAGACTCTGTGATCTGTGTGCCCTTAAGGGAAATTGTACTTTACTGTGTGCGTGTATTTTTTATCCTTTCCCTATATGGATGCCCCTCGCTGGTGTTAGTGGTGAGGTTTGAGGCTCCTTCATTGCTGGGTCAGTGCACAGGTGTCACACCTTTTCTCTCACTCACACACATACACACACACACACACACACATGTATATATATATATATATCTATAGATATATATATATATAAATATATATATATATATATATATATATATATATATATATATATAGGGATTCACTTAAAAATACGGAATCCCAAAAGACTGAAAATACACAAGGATACAAACACTGACTATATTCCAGTACAAGGACACAGAGAAACAAAGATAAGACAAAGCATATTACTTTTCACCAAGTACGAGTGCCCCCCACACCCCCTGCTACTTAAATATATCAACTCCGAGATTGCACTTCACTACACTAACAAGAGTTATGTTGTAGTATAGCAAGTTAGAAGGGAACATTACTAAGGTTACAACAGGCAGTCATGAAAGACGTAATAGTATATTTGCCATTTTTTCTGTGGAGTGTGATCTTGGAGTTGATATATTTAAGTAGCAGGGGGTGTGGGGGGCACAGCCCCTCACATGAGGGGTGGAGGGGGGCCTGCTCATACTTGGTGGAAAGTAATATGCTTTGTCTTGTCTATAGTCAGTTTGTATCCTGTGTGTTTTCAGTCTTTTGGGATTCAGGATTTTGAGTTTTCAGGATTTTGGGTGTCAGTCTTATGGGATTCAAGATTGTGGGTTTTCAGTCTTCTAAGGTGGATCTATATACATGCATATATAGACAGACAGACTTGCTGTGAGGTATCACTTCTGTATTAGTTTAGAAATGGGTTTAGTATATAAGCCAATAGTAGTGAAATGAAAGTTCATAAGGGCTGAAAATATTATGCATCATAGAATACTTTATGTTCCTAGTAGTTCTTTATATCTTAAAAAATACTAGTCATGATAATTTTAAACAAACAGGCAAATATTCTGCTGAAGGCAATAGATTGAAGCAATATAGTTTTAATACACATCTTTTATTTTATTAATTCCAGTGTTTGTTGCATTACATTAATATATATCCCTGTGAGCTAGCAAATGCTGGGAAATATTATAATATATATTTACAAGACATGTATTTTTTTTACACTGTCTCCCCACTGCTGCTGGATGATCATCTGTGCCTTCTAGGTTACTCGGCCCATTCATTCCCCTCTTTACAGGGACTGAGAACTGATTGTGAATGGCTGTTTTTTTCTATAGATATTAAGGTTTTACTTTTACTTTTAATCATAATCATATGGCATATATGAGATAATATTACACAAAGTTTGGTGTCTAAGGCGTATTATTGAGGATGCGTCATTCATTTCTGTGACTACTACAACTTCTCCAGACACTCCTACCCCACTTACGAGCTTCTGCTCCTGTATGGTCACTATTTTCCACAAGTGACATTGACAGGGAGATCATTCAAATAATGCACATGTCCCTGTTTTTCTAATGACAATCAAACTAGCAATGCTGTATTATTCCTTACTCCTTGCCCATTCTAATTGGTACCTCAGATACTAACTAATCATTGATTATCTGGGTTTTAGTCAGCAGCGAATTTGCTTTTATTTATGTTTATGAATATTTTCATAAATGAAGCGTTATGAACATAAAATCTATTGGCATATGACTCCTGTGTTATTATCCTCAATATAGATAACTTTCTTAAACTGCAATGTTGATTGAGGACTTGAGCTAATAGCTATCATTCGTACTTCATAACACTGGATACTCTATATTAAAAATAATTGTTTCATCTTCTCTTTGAGTTACTAACTCAAATTGGAAGTTACTTCCAACTGAGGTTATAGTTGTTTTAACTTCTGTTTAGTGTTCAGTAATTCCCAGGTCTTTTATAGCCTTTTGAGAGTAGGATATATTTAGAGTATCAGTGAAATTTGTCATGACTTTACCCTAACTTTTTATTAGTAAACCCTCATAATTTTTTTTTTCTTTTCAATGATGACTGAATATTATGTTTTTGTCAATTAATAGTGAAACCAATAAATAATAGATGCAAGGGCGAGGGGAACCTTTACAGAATTTGATGTATTTAATATGGATTTTAAAATTTATCTTAAATATATATATATATATATATATATATATATATATATATGTGTGTGTGTGTGTGTATGTATGTATATATATTTATTTATTTTATTTATTTATTTGACATTTATTTGACATTTTTTAACCGGGTTGGTCCATCTGAGACGAGGCCCATTTTCAGTGGAGACCCGAGGAGAAAAGCTCCAGTATATAGACAAAAATTATAATTATAATTGCACATTTTTACTCTGAAATAACATTGTATAATTAACACAATTACATAACAAATTTAAGTATAGTAGAAAAACATTTACATGGTAATGGCATTTTTTTTTGTTATTGTATTGTACTTCAATTGAAAATGTGGGGTAGGAGAGTGGAGAAGTACGATAGTGAGGTGGGTTAAGTTAAGGAGGGGGAAGACAGTTGAGTGAGGCACGATATGTACATATTTACATGGGTTCTTCCTTTTAGAAGACAGGAGAAAAGAAAAAAGAGAAAGGTAGTAGTAAATGAAGTAATGGGAGTCAGAAAGTGATTGTTAGGAAATTGTTGGTAGGAAAAAGATGAGGACTAGATTAGGTATGGGCCTGACAGTAGCAAGACCTAAAGGCAAGTAGAAGTTGTTTTAGTCTTTTTTTGAAGAGCAGGGGGTGGGAGATAGTTCTTATGCCTAGGGGGGATTATTCCAGGCCTTGGCTACAGTGTGTTTATATAAGAGTTTTCCTACATTTTTGTTAGGATTGTGGATGTCAAGGGCATGCTGATTGGATGTGCGGAGAGAGCGACTGGGAGTGTAGTATGTGACAAGGGAGCAGAGGGAGGGGCAGGATGTGGGTTTGTACAGGATGGAGTGTATGATGCAAAATTGAGTCAATATGAGTTGCTGTTGAAATTTTATCCATTGGAGTGTGTTGAGAGCAAGGCAGTGGTGTGAGGTGTGTGGTAAATTAGCAGCAAATCGAGCTATATTGTGATAGGTTTGTTCTAACTTAGATAAAAGTATAGTTTGGATATTCGTAAAGATAGGAGCTGTATATAGAAGAAAGTGGAGGAGGAGTGCTTGGGCCAAGGAACTTTTAGTGTCAGAGGTTAGGAATTTTTTGTTTCTATATTATAGTCCTATTTTTTGGTGTTTTTTTTTAAATAGTTTGTTGAATATGTAGGTTGAATTTCAGTTCATCATCAATAGTGGTACCTAAAAGTTTGGTATGCTGATCTAGTTTAATGGTGGTGTTATCAAAGGATGTGATAGTGAAGGAGGATTTATGTGAGCTAGAGGTTGAGGGAGAAATAGTAAAAGTTTTGGCTTTTTTTGGATTTAGAATGAGTTGGTTGTCTAAGAGCCCTTTTTCAATGGAAAGAATAGAATTTTGTGTGTGTGTGCGTGTGTGTGTGTGTGTGTGCGTGTGTGTGTGTGTGTGTGTGTGTGTGTGTGTGTGTGTGGAGGTCAGAGATAGAATTTGAGATGGTAAGAAATGTGGAATCATCTGCGTATTAAATAATGGAGGATTGTTTGCATGCAGTATGTAGATCATTGGTGAAGATGTTGAAAAGTAGAGGTCCAAGAATGGAGCCTTGGGGACCCCGGTTTTGATGGGTTGGAAGGGGGAACAGGAGGTAAGCCATCTGACTGATTGCTGCCTATTGGAGAGGTAGCTTGTGAACCAGTCAAGAGGGCCCAGAGAGATTGAGGTTTGATAGTTTTGAGAGATGTAGAAAGTGAGAAACAGTTATCAAAGGCTTTGAAGAGGTCAAGGAAAAGGGGGGATACTAGTTGGCTGTTGTTTCTAGCCTCGGCTATTGTGTGGGTAAAAGATAGTAGAGCAGTGCAAGTACTATGGTGTGGCCTGAAACCATGTTGTGTGGGAGTCAGCAGGTTTTCATGGAGAAGAAAATGCACAAGCCGAGTGTGGATGCATTTTTCAAGTATTTTTGATAAAGGGGAAAGTATAGCTAAGGGCCTAGAGTTAGTTGGGTCAGTAGAATGTCCACCTTTCTGCAGAGGGACAGTGTAAAAGGATTTCCAAATGTCAAGGACTGTGGCTTCTTGAATGGATCTGTTGAATAGTAGGCTGATGGGATAGGCGATGGATTCAGTGGCAAGTATGAGGAAGGTGGGGGGAAGATTGTCAGCAGAGGGGGAGCAAGGCTTGAGTTTGAGTAGCAGAGCTTTAATATAGGCAGTGGAAACTGGTTTGAGTGAGAAAAGGTTGGTGCTGTGTGGTTTTGAAAACGTGGGAGAGAGGACAGGGTTGCAGTTGGTGCCTGTTAATTTTTGAATAGTATCAATGAAGTAGTTGTTGAGAAGGTTGGCAGTTTCTAGTGGGGTGTTATTTGGGAAAGGGGAAGAAGTGGAGGGGTTTGCAGGATGTAAAATTTTGCTTACAGTAGACCAAAACTTTTGCAGATTGGATTTTCTGTTGAACTGGGGTGAATTGTAAAAAGTCTTCTTGTCTCTGTTGATTAGTTTTTTAGAGATATTCTTGAGTTGTCTATAGGTTAGGAGCAGTGAGGGTGTTTTTATTTCAACCCATGTTTTTCAGGCACTATCTCTTTTTTTGCATAAAGGATTGCGTCTCTTTAGATAACCAGGGGGCATAGTTAGCTTTGATTCTGACTCTCCCAGTTGGGGCAAGGGAGTAGAGAATATTTAGAAATATTTGATTAAACTTTAGCACAGCCTCATTGAGAGGGAGCTGCCTGAGGACTGACCAGTTGATAAGTGATAGTAAAGAGTTGAATGTTTCAGGGTTAAAATTTGTTAGTTTACGACAGTCTCTGTAAGTATGTGGTTTTAGTGTTTGGAGTGTGTGTCTTTGGATATGGGTGGGAAAATGGTCGCTCGAGCTATCTGGTAAGGTAAGGGAGTTGTGGTAGAGAGGGCGGGTGTTAGCGAGGATTCAATCAAGGATTGGGTGAGTATGTGAGGTTTTATGTATGCGTGTAGGTGATGTAACTAATTGGTGGAAACCATGTAAGTTGATGCTTCATTGTGGGGAGTTGGTAGTGAGTTTGGACCAGTCTATATTGACATCACCAGGGATTACGGTTTCATAAGTTATATTGAGGGAGAATAAAGACAGAATATGCTCAAGGGTGGAAATATTACCTGGTGGGATGTAGAAGGAGGCTATGGCACATTTCTTATGTGAGTTTAGATGGCAGTTTATGATAAGTAGTTTGGCAGGGTGACAGTTTGGAACAGCGATGGTAAGAGGTGAGAGGATAAGTTGATCAGAACAGAGAATGGCAACTCCTCCACCTTTCTTTGTGTTTCTATCACAGCTGAAGATGTTATATCTAGGTGGTAATATTGCTATATTGGGGATAGTAGGTTTTAGGTTTCAGATAAAGTAAGAATGTGTGGGGAGTTGTGGGCAATCCAGGCATGTAGTTCAGTGGTTTTGTTGACAATGCTTTGGGCATTTAGAGAGTAGATAGAGATGCTTTTTGGGTGGAAAGTAGCAGGACTGGGAGGGAGAGTAAGGGGGGGGGTTGAAGTGGAGAGGGAATATATATATATATATATATATATATATATATATATATATATATATATATATATATATATATATATATATATATATATATATATATATATATATTTATATATAGCCTTTATGAAAATTGAAACTGTATCCTTGTTCAGAGTGAAGTATTTGTGAAATATGACAGTTGCTTTGCCTTGTTAACACTTTTCTGTTTTATTATTAGTTAAAAGTGTTCATTGCAGTGAGTGCACAGAGTAGTAATAGAACTAAAGGTCACTTCCTGTCTCTTCCTTTATGCTATAGCTGAGGTACAATTAGAAATACTAGCTTTGTGCATTAAACTCTATGCTACTACTGAAGCTGCACACTAACATAAATCCTTTTTGTTATGCTTTCTATAGTGTTGTTATGTAATCAAAATATAACTCAGACCTTGAAAAGCACATGTTATAACTTATTTATTGGACAGGTGGTGAAATAATGAGGAAGGTCTTACATTTTTGTCACAGCTTTAGTTCTGAGACACCTGATAAACATTAGTTTATGTTCTAGCTGCATTATCTATGAAATATATAATACTGCCTTCTGTATGCAATATAAGCTTGGGCATTAAGTATTAGGTGGATCTGCATACAATTTATGTGAATCAGAAATGCAATCATATTGCAACATTTTAGTGTGTCCATAGTTTGATTTGAGGAAAAATACTACAGTTCAAAATTAATTTCTAGATCATAGATCATGAAACTAATGTCTGGCTGCACTGAAAAACACACTAAAATGATACCCTGATTATATCTGAATTCTTTAATTTGTTTATTATACACTGGTTGTGTACAAAATATAAGGGCTTAACTATGTCCCTAAAAATCGCAGCTTAGTTTTTGGGCTGAGAGAGTTTACAAATTCTCTGAATATGGAGAATTCATATAAGATACAAATGATAATTATTAGGCTAAATTGAAATGCACCTACTTTATTACATACAATATAAATATGGTAGTCTTCGTTGAGACTGTTTTAGATTAATAATAAGATAAGTGAGCTTCTAAAGGAGGTTGATTAAAGAGAAGTTGTGACATAGTACACAATAGCAGTACTGCTAAATAAGAAGACAAATGAATTATAAAACTATGTTATTTGGAATTGTAGCTCTTTAAAAATAAAAAGGATACTCTTGTCAGCATTTTTTAAAGAAATACACATTATTGAGTAGGTGTGTTTCTGGTGTAGCTTTACTTATATTAAACATTACCAGCTACTTTGCTTTAGTTAAGTTGTTACATTTTGTTTTTGAAAACATGTTATCAAATTTTGTCAAGTTCTTCTTTTCTTACTGGCAATATTACTTAGTTTTAGAAATGATTATTTAAACATATAAAGGAACTGTTGTTGACATAATAGCTAACTAATAATTTTGACTCTAATAATTTGTTTAATATTGATGATGAATACGTTATTATTGTTGCAATTTTATGATGAATAAGTTACTATTAAGTGGTGGAGTTTGAATAACTGATGTTGTATGTTGGGTGGTAGATTTGAGTAGAAATGCTGCTCAGAATGGAAGTTTATAACTCCATGAAAGGGTTGGGAGGATATACAATTTTGGTTCTAATTTACTTTTATTATCCATGTTCTTTTTGGGTGTCTACTGTTTATTCAATACTGAATTTCATTAGTCTATGGACTATAAATGATTTATTATTTATTAATATTTATACAATCACTGATGGACTGATGATTTGTTTTTTATACTAAACAAATTAATGGTTAAATACTATTCAAATCCCTTATATAATCAAAATGCTGTTTTTGAAGTGTATATTTATTAATATTAATGGTCTAAATAATGGTTGCAAGTGGGGAAGTTTACTTAAATACTTGAAATTACACAAATCTGAAGTAGTCCTTCTATAAGAAACACATCTTTTAGAGGAGACTATAGATAAGCTTAACATTAAACATTACACTCTCTTATCTAATTCACATCATTTTCAGAAGAAAAGGGGAGTAGCTATTCTCTGGAGTAATACCTACCCCTTCCTAAAATTAATGATGTTTACAAAGATGACAAAGGCATGTTTTGCTCTGTCACATTTGAATTTAATAGGAAGTTATTCACTTTTGTAAATATATATTGGATCCCAGGAATTGGATATAATACAGTGAAACAACACTTAAATCAGAATTTACAGATATCTAAAGGTAATATTATTCTTGTAGGGGATTTCAACTGTATCTTCACAGAAAATGACACTAATGCCTCAGGTAAAAGGAGAATTTTATATTCAGCTAAAAACCTGGCAGATTTTATTGATACATATTCTATGAGAGATATTAATGACTTTTCTGACACTGGTTCACTAATATTTATACATTTTTCTCATAGACATGGCACATACTCTAAAACTGAGAGGATATTTGTATCAAATGAACTGATTCATAGCTTAAATAAGTCTAAAGTAATCTCATGCTTCCTCTCGGATCACAATGCTATTTCCTTTGAAGTATTAATTAATACAAATCACTATGTACAAATTAAAATAATTCTGGCCTACATAATAACTCTAAAGGACTTTAAAGACTTTCTCACCATGGAAATCCAAAGCTTTTTAATATTAATAGTATTCATGAGACATCTGAGATATATGTATGGGATGCTCTGAAAGCTTACTTATATGGCAGAATTAATAACTGGTATTATAAAAAAGTGGGACAAGGATTTGTGTAAAATAGAAATGAAACTTGATAATCTAAACTACAAACTCAAGTAGATAAAAACAAAAAAAGGAAAACAAAATTAATAAGTTAAATAATAAGTATTTGAAAATATTAAATCACAATACAAAGATAAACCTAGAGACGTTTATGTTTATAAATTATTCTATAAATCCTACATTTTTAACAAATTTAGCTAACAAGACCAAGAGATTCAGTAGATTTAATCATATCAAAGAAATTTATTTCCCACAAAAAAAAGAAAAATGTTACTGATCTATCTGTTATTTTTATGGAATTGATGGAACACTTTAATAGAATTAACAAAAAACCAAATGTACTAGACTCTAACGAAGAAATACGAGTATTTATTAGAAAGTATACTAATCATAAATTATCAAAATTACAGGATATCCTTAGACAAACCTATTTCATTCTCTGAAATTCAATGTCAAATAAATAAATTAAAACAAAATAAAGCTCCTGGTAATGATGGAATTATTCCTCAAAATTTACAAAATAATGCCCAAAGAAGCATTACGATTATTACATTAAGTTTTTTCTATCTCTCAAACTGTAGCAAAAATCCCATCTTCTTGGAAATATGCTCACATTTGTCACATATTAAAGGTAAATAATTATCTTACTAAATGCTCCTATTATAGACCATTCTCTCTTTTAAATGTTAATTATAAAATGTTTATGGTCATCTATGCTGATACATAAAATAAATATCTTCCAAATCTGGTTGATGAAGATCAAACAGGTTTCATTTTAAATAGGAATACTTATGGCAATGTTAAAAGAATTTTAACCATAATTAATTCTGCTAAAATGTTGAAAGAAAACTTAAACATAATTAGTTTAGATATAGATTGTGATTTTGATTATGGTAACTGGAAATATCTCTTTCTTACCTTGGAAGAATTACATTTTTCTAACAGTTTTGTTTAACTTATTTCTCTTCTTTATAGAGGACCTCAAGCCTACATTTAAATAGGCACTTATACTTCTCAGAATATTCAAATACTCAAGGGAACTAAACATTGTTGCCCTCGATCTTGTTTACTTTTTACTCTGGTAATGGAACCATTGGCTAACTTAATTAGAATGAACCCAGATACTGAAGGTTTGAATTTAAGCCTTGATGTGAACCCCAAAATCCAATTGTTCGCAGATGACATTCTTCTTACTACAAAAGGAAATAATACTTCTATTGCTGCAGTTTGTAAAATTATGGAAGATTTTCAAAATAAGTAAGGTTTATTTTTCAATGATAATAAAACAAAATACGTCTGATTTATTCCAATAATAATAGTCTGAATGACAAGTTTAATAAATACTTAGCTCAATCAGACAAACTAACATATTTCGGAATAGTACTAACTAAAAAAATTAAGGCTATATTAGATCTTAATTATAATAAAAGCTTAGAATCTATATCTAACCAAATTAATAAATGGAACAAGCTTCCTTTTATAATGAATGAGAGGCTATCTATTATTAAAATGATAATAC
Organism: Protopterus annectens; assembly: GCF_019279795.1. Lineage (NCBI taxonomy): Eukaryota > Metazoa > Chordata > Ceratodontiformes > Protopteridae > Protopterus > Protopterus annectens. The sequence goes on from NC_056726.1 coordinate 1,447,760,925, forward strand.
TACCCAAAATTCTTTACATTGTACAATCATTATCACTTCCACCCTCCAAAATATATGTTGTTGTGTCTTTTGGCTTTTCCCGGTTAGGGGTCGCCACAGCGGAATTCCGGTCTGCTAATGATTGGCAGTAGATTTTTACATTCCGAGTTGCTGGCCCTGATGCACAACCTTCAATGAAGGTACACCCATTCATGCATGTCTCCACACAGAAGACAAACTAGCTGAGAATCGAACAGGACAACGTCTTACTGTGAGGCGACAATGCTACCGCAAAGAAATTTAATTCACTGATTTCAAAGTTTTTATGGTTTCCTAATAAAACTAGAGTGGCTTTAGCTAATCACTTATGGGATTGATCTAGGGGAGGAATTGGTTTACCAGATTTAGAACTCTATTCAATGTCCACAGTGATTAAAACTAACTCTTTATTAATAGATAAACATTACACTGCTAAATGGAAGGAATTCTTAGAAATTCTGTGTTTTAATTCAAGTGGAGTAGCTAATTTTCATAAATTGTTAATACTAAACAATCCATTTATTTGGTTGTTGAAAGACTATTTTGTCACATATAATTCTCAAACATATGCATCTCAGTATATGCTACTTATATTGAAGAACTTCAGAAATTTTATCTATAAAAATCCAGTCTACAAAGCCTGGAGTTTCCTCATCTTTCCCATTGCCTTTACACAAGGAAATATGTCTTCTTCAAATATTGCAAAAATGATGATATTTAAAGAAAATAATTTAATTTATTGGTTTCAGTTGTTGACAAATGACAAGCTAAATTCTGTTGACTTCTTAATTGCCAAATATGATTTAAGTAATGATCTGTGGTTGGAAATACAAACCTGTAGACAGTTTGTACTTAGTAAAATAGACCTAATGTCAGCTAATACAAATTTTTTTTTCCTAAACTGTTCAGTCTTTTACCTTTATTCATACAATGTAAATTACCTAATAACAAGCTTTCACAAACATATAAACTAATCAGATAGGAAACAAAAAAATTACCCAGAGAGGTATTGGAATTATTTCTCCTTAGTATATTCTGCCCAATGATGATGATAAGAAAATAATATTAGAATGTTCTAAATTGACCACTTCCTCACTTAAATGGAAATTGTTTGCATGGAAATTTATCCAAAGGTCCTTTTTGACATGTATCATCATGGGGAAAATTAACTAAAATGATACTCTATGTTGGAGATGTAAAACAGAAACAAAGGCTGACTGGTCTCATATGTTTTTTGATTGTTTAATTCTTAGATCATATTGGGATGATATTAACTACTTCCTTCAGGCTTTGTTCTCAAATAAATTTGTCCTATCTAAATATTTGATTTTGTTTAACACACCAGTTCCAACCTGTGTGGAAAAAATAAATATCATTTGGTGTGGTCTATCTTAACAACCACTATAAAGTTAATTAGAAATTGGAAGTCTAAAACTTCACCCTCTTTCTCTGAATTCAAGAGTATTATAACTGAAATTTGCCACCTGGAATTGTTGACCATTAAATCCAGATCCATCAGATCTACTTCATCATATAATATGTGGTATAAGTTAAAAGTTTTATTAGATAAATAGTCATTGAGTCTTTGAAATCATCTTATTTATCTTAAAGGTTTATGTAATTTTTATATAGTGGACACCTTTGTAAATACTTTAGTTGAATTATGCTTTTAGTTTCATGTTTTTGAATTATTGCTAAAGTTTTATTATTCATTTTATGTAATTGACTATCTATATATAAAAATCAATAAACCCGTTTAAATAAAAAGAAACAGTAATTCTTTAATTAGTCAGGGACATCTAGTGAGAATAGTTTAGTATTGTTTTTAAACTGAAATATTCAAGTGCATGTGAACTCCAAAGCAGTCAGTGTGGAATTTTATGTGGGCCTGGAGATAGTAAGAGAGTCCAGCCCCAAGTTTGGAGAGTGCGCCCTGTGTGATCTTAAGGGAAATTGTGTTTGATGCAGGGAGCTGCATCTGGAAATACTGTGTGAATCCATCATTTTTGCTCTCAGTGCCCATCCCCTATAAGAGTCAGTGGTGAGGATTGAGTCTCCTTGATTGCTGACCTGGAGTAGGGACTGCATCACAAATTGGTGTCAGCTGAGTGGAACATTAATTGAGCTTCAGTAGCAATTGGGCAGTTGTCATTGAAGGACTGTGTACTCTCAGCAGCCACAAGGTAACCATAAACAGTTTCATTTTCACAACCATTTTATTTATTTTTGTTAGATTAGTTTAGTCAATGAAAGCAAGTAAGGATGTCAGAAGATGATTATAGCAAGTTGGTAAAGAACCAGTTTGCCAAGGTGTGTTAAGCCAAAGGACTGGTGCGTGCCAACCTGACTAAAGAGGAGATGATTTCAGCCTTAGTCACAGCTCTAGCATGGGCCAGCAACCTGGAGCACAACCAGTCTGCTGACGGGGATGTGCAGTCCTCAGAAAGAGGACAGTTCACCTTTTCCTCAGAGGACTTAAAAATCCATCTGGAGTTAAAGAGATTTGAACTGCAGGCCAAATGACTGGAGAAACAGATGGAATTGGTATCAGCAGAGATAGTGCAGTGTTTGGAGGTCAATGATAGACTGTGATGTTCGGAGGCTGGAGAAAATGAGAAATGGTGCTAACATGAGAAAGAAATGCTGACTCTTCAGTAGGGTCATGGAGGTAATGGCAAAGGGATTAATCACCCTCAGAAGCAATAAATGTCAATACATTTCTTTTGTAGCTTACAGGGAATGATAATTTTGATAGTTTAATTCATATATTTGAAAAGGTATTTAAACAGTATAATGTTGACCAAGGGCTCTGGGTATGGTTCTTGACCCCCTTATTCCATGGTAAAGCTGTAATTGCTGTTTCTAAATTTTCTGATACTGACTGCTTAAACTACAATAAAGTTAAGCAATGCATATTGAAATGTTTTAAGTTAACACCTGAAGCTCATAAAAAAAAAGTATTATGAGCATAGACACAAGGCAGATGAAAATGTGTGTGATTATACTGCAGAGTTAAGCACTTATTTTCATAGGTGGGTGACTGGGTGTTGGGTCACAGCTTTGAAAGGCTGGCAGAAAATTTGGTGAGAGAACAAGCCCTTGGCACTTTGCCTGAGGAGATGAGAATCTGGTTGGCAGACTGGGAGTGTAACTCAGCAAATGAGCTGGAGAGGAATGGGATCTCTACTTAGCAAGCAGGGAATCACTGCATAAGAATGGAATATCCAGTGCTGCACATCATTATAGTGGAACCCATGGTGGGCAGCCTAAACCACCTCATCAGATTACACTAGTAACAGAGGAAGCCACTAGTTCAGGTACATGACCAGGACTAATGGTTAGATGTTTTAAATGCAACCACAGGGGCCGTGTAGCCTTCAAATGTCCAATGAGGCAAGGTGGGGAACAAAAGGTGAAGAAGCCAGCATGTGGGAATTACAGCATGCTGGTGGTAAATTGTCTGAAGACAACAGGGGTACAAAATTATACTGGAGTTTGTATCCTATCTTAGTGGATGGAAGTCAGGCCACTGCTAACAGAAACACAGTGTCTGACATAACCATTGTAAAGCCAGCAGTGGTTACAGAGGAGCAGTACTTGGTTGGGCAGTCCACACCCGTCAGAGCATTAGGAGGGACCCCATTCCAAATACCTTTGGCTGGGGGTCATCATGACTGGGAGGGTGGAAAAGGGAGCAAGCAGGTAGGTGTGTTTGAGGATATGCCTGTAGATGTCTTGATATGGAATGATTTTGGTAAGGTAGTATCTTGTGTACATGCAGTTACAAGTAGTTAGGCTTGGAGACATGCATGCAGGTCAGGTAGGCTGGGAAAGACACAGATAGACCCCACACCTGGAGCTGGGACTGGTGAGGTGTCTATTTCAGAGAGAGCGCTACCCTGTAACAGTGAGTCTAAAATTGAGCCACAGCTGCTGATAGGTACTGATGTTCCTGTGGACATTGTGATTGCAAGGGCAGAGGTGAGTGGTAGTACACAGGCTGACAGTGAGGTACTGCTGTCAGAAGAGATCAGATTTCTGGTGAAAAGGGAGCTTGGACGGGTCAGAAAGGTAGAATTAAGACAGGTTCAGCTTTTGGGCCCTACATTATGAGGCTTATGGGTGGTAAATGACACCTGATTCTCAAGGAAAAGGGGAGTCTATATACCAGAACAAAGGATTACGGTATAGAGAGTGGACCCCTGAGGGAGGGTTAGATGGTGAGGTAATACAGCAGTTGTTTGGGTCCAGAGCCTACTATCTGGCATTTCTTGCAGTAGTCCATGTCATTCCTTTTGCAGGTCATATAGGCATAAAGCATACTAAGAGATTTATCATGCAGAACGTTTATTGGCTTGGGATTGCAAGGGATGTAACAAGGTACTGCAGTACCTGTGAGCACTGCCAAAAGGTAGGCAAGGTAGGAGACAAGGTCAATGCTCCTTTGATGCCTTTGCCTGTGATTGAGGAGCCATTTTAGAGGGTAGCTATAGATATTGTAAGCACCTTTGAATACCACAAGTTCCACAGGGAAAAAGTACATCCTGGTGGTAGTAGATTATGCTACTAGATACCCTGAGACAGATACCCTGAGGCAGTAGCTCTGTCCTCTATCGAGGCAGAAAAGATAGCAAATGCTTTGTTAGAGATTTTCAACAGGATAAGTTTCCCAAGAGAAATATTGACTGACAGAGGTGTCAATTTCATATCAGAGCTGACTTCTCTGTAGAAGTGTTCTTGGATGAAGCACCTTCAAACTACAGGGTGGGGGCTGTACTCAGCCAGGTTTACTCAGAGGGGAAAGAGCACCCAGTTGTATATCTCAGCCATATACTCCAACTCATGGAGGATGCCAATGCAGATGAGATCTCAAGACAGGGTATAGGTTGATATATTCCCAAACAGGCCCATTTCCTTCAAGCATTTTTCCAGGGTCACTTGAAAAACTAGTGAGTAGTCAGGGGCATCTAGTGAGAATAGTTTACTATTGTTTTATGTAACTATGAGAATCTATCCAATTGTATTATTTTTGAAAACTGTGGTTGAATCTCTGTTGTTCATTGTATTCAGTATTCTCCTGTTTTCTGTTTTATTATTTATTATTAAACATTTTAATACCTTTCATTGTGGCTAGTCCTTTAGAGAATACTTTTAGCATCTTGAGGGTAGTTATGCTTATTTTAGTGACACTGTGGCTGCTCCTGAAAGTATTGCTGCTTTGGCCACACTCTACTATTAGTATTAATATTAATTTTACACAGTATAATTGGGTGCCCTTTGTAAGAGCCTTAGAATAGTTGACAGGTAGCTGAGTGATTACCTAAGAGTCGGGCAGAAGGGAGCACAACTAATAAATCTGTTCCCAGGTGTTTGTGTAAGTGTGGAAAACTCAAATTGTTTTTTCCCTCAAATATTTAAGTGTGGGTGTCATCTACTGGGCACAGAGACACACAGCTCCAAAGTGGTCAGTGTGGAATTTTGTGTGTGCCCAGAGGGAGTAAGACAGTCCAGCCCTAACGTCTGGAGAGTGCACCCTGTGGGCTCTTAAAGGAAGTTGTGCTTGGTGCAGGGAGCTGCTTCTGAAAATACTGTGTGAATTTATCTTTGCTCTTAGCAACCATCCCTCACTGGAGTCAGTGGTGAGGATTGAGTCTCCTTGATTGCTGGCCCAGCGTAGGGACTGTATCACATGCCTAATGCTGTTTTCTATGGGAAGTCATTAGTGGTGTAGTTCCCAAGTGTGTGCTGGCAGTTAATTTACTTTCAGGAGTCTTGTCCCTTCTTCAGGTTGGTTCAAATGTGCAGTTAGTATATGAAAGTTCAGGGGCATGGGGTGGCTTGCCCTCTACATGAGGTAGTATAGGTGGATTTGCCCCCAATGGAAAAAAACAATTAATATTTTAACCCATTGAGTTTGGGGCATATTTTTTGTCTCTTTGGCTCGTCGGCTTTTAGGAAATCAGTGTTTCATACCAGAACCCATTAAATGCTAAGAAATTGTATCTACAGTTCTTAAATTGCACATGACAACCTAATTAAATCTCTGTTTGACATAAAAACAGAAAAGGATGTGAATCATGAAAGTAAAACTTAAATGCAAGTGCCAGGGAATCTCTAATCCAATTACTCTGGCTGCTGAGTGATCTCTGCACTCAGAAACAATGCACAACATCAGTTGCTGAGATCATGTAGTGTTCCTGTACATTTTTTCTAATTTTAAAATAATAAAAACTAAAATATTAGATAAAGACACTCCTGAATCCTCATTTTAGGGTTTAGTATTTCCTCTACAGTTATTGTGCCTTTGAAATTGTTACATTTAACTTCAAATTAAAAAAGACAATATGTAGACATTTGTGTCGTAACAGAGACATGGTTATAAAGCCTTTCACAACTTTAGACCAGCTACTGCACAGGAGGGAACTAAAGGTGGAGAAGTCTCAGTATATATTAAAAACAACCTTACATCCAGACTGGTTAAACTGAATGACCCACTGGAACTCATACATGTGCAACTCACCATAATGAGGGTCTCGTACTATATCCTTGCAACCTATAAGACCCCTCTTCATATCCCAGGAAACCCATACTACCTATCGCAGTATACTAGAGTCTCTCTCACTATTCAACCCAATAAAATCTTCATGGGGGATCTCAAATACCCCTCTATAGACTGGGAATCTTACAAGACTTCAAATGCACAAGCCTGCTGACTCCTAAACTTTGTTAATGTCAACATCCTAGAAGAGTTGGTCCATTCTCCTACCAGAGGTACAAACATCCTTGACTTTGTACTCACAAACTTGGAGGAGTGATGTTCTTCACCCAGTCTAATGTTCTTGCTGATTAAATCTGACCATAAGGCAATATTCTTTGAAATAAAAATTAAATCTGGGGATCCAGCAAAACCAAAAACCTTTAGGAACTATTCCAAAGCTAACCTCTCTCTCCTAAGCAACACCTTGGCTAAATACCAGGCACCCTGAAACCCAGTAAACACCATAGCATATGCTGAGCTATTTACAAAATCCCTGTAGCCTACTATTATTAAAAATAAGCTAAAGTCAAAAGACAAGCCACCCTGTTGGCATAACAATATTAATCAGTTATACAATAAAAGAAAAAAACCTTGGTCAAATGCAGAAAGGAACAACACCCAATACGCAAAAAAACTGACCAATCTAAATAGATAGTTAAATGGATTAATTAATACTTCAAAGGCTAAATTTGAAGATAAAAATAGCTTTTCTGGCAAAGGACAGCCACAAAGCTTTCTACAGCTATGTCCATAACCCCAAGGGAAATATGCAACAATGCACAGAACTTATTGTAAATGGCATCAACCACACAGAACCAGAGGCCATTGCCAACCTTTTGGCTGACAGGTTCAGCTCAAATTTAGCCCCCCCCACTCCACCCTGATAGTGCAAAAAAATACCACATACCCCAATCCCTCCAAAAATTACCAGAGAACAAGTCTTCAATGCACTTTCCAAGGCAAACAACATTGCATCAATGGACCCCCGATAGCATCCTGAAATGTTCACTAAATAGCATGAAACATGACCTCTTTGTACCACTTGAATCACTTTTCAACTGCAGTCAGGTTTTGTGACCAAGGAATGGAAGATGGCTACAGTCATTTCCCTGCAAAAAGGAGGTCCAATTTCTGATCCAGGTAACTACAGCCCCCTAAGTCTGAATAGCCTTATATAGAAGACCATGGAAAGAATCATCATGGACACAATAAATTAGGGGTATATATCAGTTCAACGAAACAGCACATCATCGAATACAACAACCTTGAACTTCTAACCACAAAATCTAAAAACATCAAAAGCACAGAACAGCGAATTTTTTCCCTGGGAAAAAAATCACTGTTCCGAGAAACACACACACACAACACAAACACACCAAAAAAACAGCAATCCACACACATACACTTAAAATCTTACATCTAACCCTACACTAAACTGTACATACAGTACTATCTATCCACAATCCTTAACCCAAACCCTAACCCTAAGGTCTGTCACTATTGCACACTCACCTCACCCGTGCCCTAACCCTAACTCAAATACCCCACCCTAACTCTAAAGTCTATCACTATCGCACACTCACCTCACCCGTGCCCTAACCCTAACTCTCATACCCTGCCCGAACCCTAAAGTCTATCACTATCACACACTCACCTCACCCGAGCCCTAACCCTAACTCACATATCTCGCCCTATACCTAACGTCCACACAATCACACACTTACCTGAACCCAACCCATAACTTTCCACCACAGTGCTGAAAATAGTGAAGCCACAGAAACGGACAACCAAATTCTTTCCCTATAAAAAAAATTGGTTATCTGTAGCTTCGCTATTTTCAGCGTTCGCTGTTTTCAGGTCAATATTAGACCATTCAAAGTATTAACACTTTGATGATCTAATATAGACCCTAAATGAGGACATAATAATCTCCAAATGCTAGACCCATCACAGTTCAGCTTTGTTAAAGGAAGATCATGCCTATTAAATCTGTTGGACTTCTTTGAGAGGGTTACCAAAACAATGTATGATGGCAAGACTGTGCATACAGATTTCTTCAACCTGGCCAAGGCTTTTCATATAATGCGCCACTCAGGCATTATAGACAAGATCTCTAAATTAGGTATAAACCCTTTAATCACCCATTGGATAGACAAATGTCTCACTGATAAGTCTCAAGAGGTCAAAACAGGTGAGGTCACCTCCAGTAAGAGGCCAGTCACTACCAGAGTCCACCAGGGCTCGTTACTGGACCCATGCCATTTTGGCATTTATTTATCTGAAGTGGAAGCTAATGATGAAGGTTTATGACTGACTAAGTTTGCAGATGATTGCAAGCTGAGGTTATCAATGAGTTCCCTGCAGACACTAGTATTTGTCAAGAAGGCCTATTTCTGACTAGCAAATGGTGCATAGCAATGGTCTTAAATGCAATGTTAAGAAATGCCTAATTGTATACTTTGGGAAGATAACCAACCCAGCTAATTACCATGTTGATAATATGCCCCTAAGAAGCAACTAAGTCGTCCGAGATCTGGACACGCATGTCGAGAATAGTCTTACTTTCTATGATCATGTGGCTGACGTAGTGAGGAAATTATTTTATGTTGCACAACTTATAACTAAGGTCATGGCATCTAGGTCCAAAGAGGTCATCATCATCCCACTGTACTCTGTTCTTATCAGATCAATCAGAGTACAATGGTCCCTTCAGTATATACCTAACCAGGTACATGCAACAACTAGAGTAACCTCAGTGGTTCCTAACAAAAAGAATGAAAGAAATAACAAACCTTCCTTATGCAGTACCTTAAAGCCCTGGCCTACTCAGTCTTCTGTAGACTCTGTAGATTGCTGAGTTTGATCTATGCCTGGCTTACAAGGCATAGAAAACCCCCCATACTTAATGAATCTCTTGCATATTTGTAAGTCAAACAGTACCAGAAATACAAGGTCTAAGGACCTGAATTTTGTCTGTGACTTAAACAGAACATGCTGGAGAGACAGATATGTGTCACAGAGACTGCCCTTCCTGTGGAACAGGCTTCCCTTCCATGTGAAGCTAAATTTGTCTATTACCCAATTTAAATGCAACCTAGACCAAAGGATGGGGAATAGGAAATTTACATCAGGCCTGGCACCCATGTCCATTATGGACAGAGGTGGCTTATAAATGTCTGCCCATCAGTGTCATATTTTGATACAGGGCATCATTATTCTTTTACAAAAACGTGGATAGGCATAGAAGCCCCCCCCCCCTTCAGTTCATTATCCTAGTAACAACCTATGAATCTATAAAACAAGCTAAAGTACATTAGTGTGATTAACTGGCTGTGAACCTATTCAGAATTTTTTTTTTTTTTTTTTTTTTTTTTTTTAAGTAGAGGTAAGAAAGTGTTGGACTAGTGCTACCATTTCGTCACAGTTAAATGAATACCATTTTAGCATGTCATGGATATTGGGAATGTACTTGTAAGTGGGATGAAGTGGGATGATGAATACAAGTGAAGAAAGAAAACATCATTACAGCTTTTATTTCTACATAGTTTCTATGAAATTTTATAATGAAAGGAATTGTCTCTGAAGGGACATATTCTACTGAAACCATGCCATAGAGAGGCAGGCAGCAATAACCAAACTAACATACTACCCCACATAAATTCTAGAAAATTCCTAACTAACATACCCACTCCTAATAAACACGCATAATACATAGGGACATGTTTGGGTTGGGTTGCACAACTACTGTAGGCTTATAAAGGCCCTGGAGGTTGTTAGCCTAGTATATACCTATGAGCCTGTGACAGATCTGTGAGTGATAGCTACTGTTTTGTGATACTTGTTGAAACAAATAAGGAAACAACCTATATTTTGTCTTTCAGAGTTGTAAGTTCATGATGAAAGTTTCACTGGACTTCTGTAAATGCTATTACATTTAATTCACATCAAATTTGATTTTTTTTTTCTTATGAGACAGATTTATGTTAGATAAATCACAAGTGTCTTTGTGGTAATAAACATTACTACTATAAACACTACCATTTCATTCATTGTTCGGTTATCACTTCCAGGGTTGCTGGGATCCAGATCCTATGTTGGCTCTCAGGAAATGCAATGCAGGGAAAACATATCCCAGACAGTGCAACATTTCATTTTAGAACATGCAATTCCACTTATTCACAGGCAGCATGTGCATTTTAGCAGTTTGAAAGATTTCCATTTCAGCTTCAGCATACCTTCCAGATGTACAAGGACACAACACCAGTTGGGAAGACTTGCACAGCTCAACTCAGGGAAGTGCAGACTCCACAAATAATATAATCAGCATAGATATTAATTACAGAACATATTACTTTGAATAACCACCATTTACTTATACCTGAAGTGCTGTTTTCAAGCCAGATTTGTGGCTACATGGAATAAAATCCTGATAGTGCCTCAGATTATTTGAATTCAACTAATAGCTGAGGAGCAGGTGGAGCTGGCATTGAGGGGGTATGCTGACTTGCTTCCATCAGAGGATGGGTACCACAACTGGTCCAGAGGAAGAAATTTACAGTGCACAGTAACTCATCTGGTGTAGGAATATGCATACATTCCTTGATACAAGTGTACAGAATGGTTACAGCCATGGCGGGTGATATCAGGGCTCAATACTGATCCCTATTTCCAGCTGCAAGCTCTCATACTTTAGGAAACAAGTGAGTGTTGGGGCTCTTTACCCTGGAAAATGAATGGATCAGTAGAGGATATGAAAGGAAGACTACATTTTACTGTTGGTATTGACAAAAAAAAAACACCTACTGACAAGAATTTTAAATGGTCAAACAGAAAAAAGGAAACATTACATTTTACAGGAAGTACATACTAGTTAGAGATTCGGGATGCTTCTATTCCACAGTCTTTTCTCATAAATGCAGTGTAAATGTGGTTTATCACAGAATATCTAAATGTTTTCCCAAACTGATTTTTTCTTGGAAAAGACAATTTTTCATTTATACAAACTGATTTTTTATGGGAAAAGACACATTTTCATTTATACACACACACACACACACACACACACACACACACACACACTGCATTGCACGCACACACACACACACACACGCACACAGATGTGTGTGTGTGTGTGTGTGTGTGTGTGTGTGTGTGTGTGTGTGTGTGTGTGTGTGGGGAGTGCGTGTGCCAGAGTGCCAAACATCTGTAAGAGTGTAAAATAAGCAAGCATTACATCTAATGTAAAAAGAAAAATTAGTATTATATGAAAAATAAAAATCATATGTATGCTTCTAAAAAGTGATATTTTCATGACTGGAAGCATACCACCATCAAAATTATTACACTGATCCAGGTAATACTGCACAGTCAAATTAAATATTGAGCTGCATCTAACTCTTTAGTGAAAGAAAGGCATACTATCATTGAGTGTTAATGTATTAGTCTCTAAAATATTAATAAGAAGTCAACAGTCATACAAAGAAACACGTCTGGTTTCATTTCATTATAACTCTGTCAAAGATTTCATGTATTATTCAGCAACTCTTATATTAAACCTTTGGGGTTATCTATTAAGCAAAGTACACATTGTCCCCAACTGACAATTCATTTGGCCAATCTCTTAAAAATTAATGCCTGATACAAAAATGTACTTGTACAATGCATGTTTACCTCCATTGTTTTCTCATATATAATTAGAAAGCTTGTGGTCCAGAAGACCATTGACAATCTTACTTCAATTCTCCCAAAGGACTCTTTGATTAGGTCTTGTAATTATATCAGCAATATCTTTCTAAATGTCTAAAGGGGTTTATGTAAAATTCATTTATGTCCAATGTCCAAAACTACAAAAAGAATTATATGTTATGTAGATCTATGAGTACTGTCTCTACAGAATGATACCCGTTAATGTTTAATATACTCATGGGTATTTTTTAGTGACTTAATCTTCATTAAATGTATTTATATATTTATTTTACATTTGATTACAACAAAAAGCTGACTGGACAAATATCTTTTTTCAGTGGAGGCCCAGGGAAGAAAAGCTTCACATTTAACATGGAACAATGATTATAATTACAAATACAAGGTTTACATTTACTTGACTTGATATTTTTCACACAGAAATACAGATATTAAAAAAACATAACATTGGGTAAAAATACATTAATGCAAGTAAACTTATTAATTGCATTGTTGCACTGTCTAGTACAGGAACTGAGTGAATTATCCATAAATAAACAAAGTGAGGAAATTTATCAGGAAATGAGAGATTTATAGAATGTAAACCAAGTATTATTAATAGCAATCGGCAGCCGAGCAATTTTCATAGATATACTACATTAACTGTTAGCCTATAGTAGGAGGAGATATATAGGAGATAGATATTGTAACATAATTGTAACTTTAAGGACTCGCATACCTCTTAGCATCTTAGAGCAAAAAATCTGGACAAAGCCTAAAATGATGGGGGGGCAAATAGGGACAGATTTTAAATGTTGCCCTTACAAACTTAGACATTTGATAGAATAATAGGTTTTACATTAGCATGATTTTTCTGAGGATGTGGAGTCTTAAACTCAAATGTTTGTCATTATTTCATGACTCCAATCCTCAGCTATTTGCCAGAAAGTGACAGATATTAGGGAGAACGCACAGAAAATATGAAGCAGAAATCTGGACATTCTGTGAAAACCTGTACAGTTGAGAGGTATGTTAAGGAGAATAATTTTACTATAGTCCTTCTATGCAGGATTTAGAATGTAATAGGAAATCAGTAGAAGTATGTGAAAAGGTGAGATGTGATCTGATTTATGCGAAGAAACTGTATTACCTAGAGATAAAATGTTTAGGGTAAATAGGACATTGCATTGGAATTATTTTCCTGTCCAGGACTGGTACAGGAGCATAGCCATGTATTGGTTAAGTGATATCTAAGATGTAATTTAAAGTAAGATAAGTTGGTAGTAGATTGATGGTGAGCTATTCCAGATTTTAGCTATCTAGCTTGAGAAAAAGGAGTTGTCTGATTTATCGTCTGCTTTGGTAGCATTTAACAGGGATTTGCTACTTGAGGGAAATACATGTTTGTTAGAGTAAGGAGTGACTACGTTTTGAAGTGTAGGTGTTTTTTCAGATTGGTGCAGGATCTTATGTACCAAGCACAATTTGTGATAAGTTATTTATTTATTTATTTTACATTTGTTGACCGGGATAGTCCGACTATATATATGCCCATTTTCAGCAGAGGCCCAGGGAGAAAAGCTCCAAGATAATAATACACATTGAACATTTAGTAAATGCTAGTTTCAAGCAGATTACAGTCATAAGCAATACCAGCATTTAGCACATATAGCACTAACTTATTATAAAACACTTTACAAAATATAACATTATTTTCAAAGTTATATATACATAACATTACATTCAGGTTTAAGACACATTGAGCAGCAGTATACAATTGACCCTTTCTGAAATGGAGTAGTAGAAAAAAGTTAGACGTAGTTGAAGGTAAGGCACCTAAGAAATAGAGAGGTCACTAGTCGAGGTTAGTGCAAGGACATAACCAATGAGTTTTGAAGTATTTCTTGAGTTTGTTTTTGAAGTGAGTTAGTGAGGGTTATAGGGTCAAGTCAGCTGGGAGTCTGTTCCATGTTTTTCCAAAAGAGTTGGCAAACAGAGAGTCCCCAGCTGAGTAGTTGGATTTGTATGTTTCAACTAGGAGTCTAGTGGATGATCACAGTAGCTGGGTGCTGGTGTAGGGGCTGATAATATTTTTTAGTGCAGGTATATTTTCTGGTTGGTAAAGGACTTTATGTGCCACTATTAGCTGGTTGAACTGCAGTAGGCTTGGCAGTTCAAGCCATCCTAGGCAATTTAGCTTGTGACAGTGATGTGTCCAGTAGACTGTGCCAGTAGCAAATCTACTAGTTCTATTAGTTGAGTTCTAGTTCTAGTTCTAGTTCTATTAGTTGAGAGAGTTCTTGCCAATTCAGTTGTTTGAGGGCAGTGCAATGATATGTCCTAGAGCTGGCTTCAGTTGCAAATTTTGCAAAAGAAGAGCAAACTCAGTTATCTTATGGACATTTTATAGCAAGCCACATCTTGAATTTTACTAGCAAGTGTTTAATTAAGTGCTGCCACACTAGCTGACTGGCACTGTGATGCAGTGAGTACCATTGTCATCTCACAGTAGGAAGTTATCTGGTGGTTCTCAGCAGAAGTGTTTTATATGTGAGGCTGCATGTCCTCTTTGTATTTGTGTGTGTGTGTGTGTGTGTGTGTGTGTGTGTGTGTGTGTGTGTGTGTGTGTGTGTGTGTGTGTGTGTGTGTGTGTGTGCGCACGCACATGTGCATGTACGTGTGTGCGTCTGTGTTTATGTGTGTCTGTGTATGTGTGTGTTTGCGCGCGCGTGTGTGTGTGTGTGTGTGTGTGTGTGTGTGTGTGTGTGTGTGTGTGTGTGTGTGTGTGTGTTTGTTTATGCTTTATAACTTTTTTAAAACAAAAAATAATTCTTTATTACACAAAATATAAAGTCAAAATAGAATAGGACTGTCATAGCAATTGCACAGCATTAAATTTTAAACCACTTTCAATACATAAGAAGAATGCAACATCATGACCAGAAAAATTACAACTCACACTAAATATGGCCTGTAACCCATACGCTCTAACATTCCAACAAATAAAATGAAAGGTACTTTATAGTAACACTCTTTCAATCTGAAAATAAAAATATTCTAATACTCTTGACTATTTTGACACACCTATTGCATTATAGGACCAGTTATTAAGTTTATAGTGTATTCTGTGAATTAAGCTAGGGTCAATGAGAGCATCGTTTTTCCAGCAAAAAACATCAGAGATGGGAGGGGTAGAGGTGAGATGTTGACATTGTAACAGCTACTTTGACAGGCTCTGCAGTTATAAACATCAAATATAAGAGAAGAGAGAAGGCATTTAACTCAATTTCAATTAAATTTACTTCTTAAAAATGAAAGTGAAGTTTGTTCTTGAAGTTGACAGAAGAAAAACAATTCATTCAAACTCTTCCCTTAACTGCACAGTCTTTCAAATGAACTCTTCCAGAACTTCTTATGAAGAGATGGATGCTAAAAAAGAAAAGACTTGCCCCAGGATTCAATAACACCTACACTAAGTATACACTAATGTACACTGTTCTGAGTGAACAGACAACACAGACATAACTCACACCTTCTTCCTCCTAATTTTAGTTTTCCTACTGATATTCTTGCAGCTTTAAATATTGACAGGGATTTGTAAAGGATATCACAAAGTGTACACTACACGTACACATAGGGCAGGATTCACAAAGCCTCCATGTAAGAGATACATGGCTTACACGGAGGCTGCTGTTAAACAGTATGACATCAGCATGTCATGCATATGCATGAGGGCATGCTGAATCACAGCTAAGGCTAACACGGTCCGTGTAAGACAGTAGGGGGCGTGTCTGTAGGCCGAGCCCTGCAAGCGGACACACCCCCAGAAGAGTAAAAGTGCCCAAACTAAACACCCACGACAGAGGCCATGGAAATGTGAATAAACACAACACAACATATGCCCCCACAGACTATGAACATAAAATATATAAATGAACATGTTATATATTTTTTTTAAATCGTAAAGATGTTTGCCCATGAGTGCGCTCATTTGCGCGGGCGTGCCCGTAGCTTAGCCACAGTTAGCAGTCAGTGGAAAAGCATATAAGAACTAAATATGCAAAGTAAGCCAAAAAGCAATAGCATAGCGGTAGAGACGTCGGCTGAAGAGCAGGCATTCATGGTTTGAGCCCCCACAACATCACTTTTTATTTTTAGTAAAATAAGCACAAAACAAGTCCCTGACAAATATGTACACATATAAAATCATATTTTATGTAAAATGTAATGAAATAGTCCATTTATTTAGAAGAAATGTGAGATAACAAAACAATAAAAAATGCGAGATGTGCCTATAGCTGAGCTACAGTTTAACAAGGTGAGTGCATCTGCCCATAGGTGAGCAGTGGTTTAACAGGTGTAAAATGAGTGCCCGTAGGTGAGCAGTGGATTAACACACTGAAACTGTGTGCCCCAAGCTGAGCTGAGTGTAATATGCGTGCTAACTGCCAAATGAA
Source organism: Protopterus annectens (assembly GCF_019279795.1). Lineage (NCBI taxonomy): Eukaryota > Metazoa > Chordata > Ceratodontiformes > Protopteridae > Protopterus > Protopterus annectens. Next base: position 1,447,777,620 of record NC_056726.1, read on the forward strand.
GCGTAAACCAGCGTACCCCGTTTGCTCAGAGCTGCACACCGCGCCAGCAAGCTAACTGATGGGCAACGTTGAGCAAGCTGTATTAAAACTGCCTTTTCACAGACACACCCCCTAGCCTGACTGGCCAGATTCGAACCCAGGATACTATGCACCATAGTCAAGGTAATGAGCCACTAAGCCATGACAGCAGTACCTAAAAATGCAGTAATAGCAAATATATAGGAATGAATACAAAGTGGAGCATGACAAAGCAGGTTTTGTGAAGTTGATACAATTCCAAAATGGCCAATCACAGATATGTGCGGGGAAAATGGCATATATAAGCCCCATAGGTGGGAATACACAGCATAAACGATTGTAGAACTAACTTGCAGCCAGAATGTCAGGAGTAAGTGAGGGTAGTTGCTCTTGAGCACAGAGGTGGGGCATTGAGGAGTCCAGATACATGGTCTGGCTTCTAGTCCACAATCATGAGGCCCAACTCATGCAGGGCCAGGTCCTGTGGGGAGCATATAGGGCTGAGGCGTGGGACCGGTTGGCTCATGATCTCACCAGTGCCACAGGGATTCCAAGGACTGGTGAGCAGGTCCATCACCACCATGCGGACCTGAAGAGACGCAAGCAGGACCAATTGAACCTTTGGATCCAGGAGGCCCAGCAAATGCCCAATGCCCCACTACTGAGTAAGTTACATTTAATTATGTATGTAAGAAATTAAACTAGCTGATATTATGGAGATGTGTATTCCAATATTACTTCATTTATATTACAGCTGCAGGTGTCCGTTCTGAACCGCAGAGCCTATGGTGATAGGCTGGTGCGCCACCAGGCAGGTCAGTAATCCTCTCCCAGTAACTGTAAAGAAATATAAAAGTATGACAGTTAGTAAAAGAGTGCAGTGTAGTCACTAAGTAATAAAATGTGCAAGTAACAGTGTAAGAGTGTTTGCAAGTATTGCTTGATTACAAAAGTGTGTTGCAGTCTGTAATCCAAACAGAAAAATGAAAATGTCTGAAATAAAGTCTGAAATAAAGATGCCCCACCTGTAATATAATAGTACACAACCTGCAGCAGGCTGAAAAGTACAGCTGCAGAAGATGAGCAAATCACATGTGTGAAATATACCCCTGTTGAAATACTGAAACATGACAGAAGTGAGACTGCTGGAAAGGATTGTAATAACTACAGGTAAAACATGTCAATAAAGCCCAGAAGTAAGTACCATCCTGAATAGTAAAATGAAAACAAGTGAGAGAGTGTGAGAAAGAGTTATGAATCCACCAGTAAAGTAGTAATAACCCCTGAATAAAGTATACTGCAGTCAGTACAGAATGAAATGAATGTGACAAGCAGAACCAAATGGCGAAATGTGTTCAAAGTGTTGCTGCACCTGGAATGTGTATCCCAAAATCTGGATATGTTGCTCTCAGTCTGCAATATGCATATAATATGATTGTCTGAAATACCAAACATCCACAGTTGTTTATAGCTAGATAAAGCAAATGTAGCAGGATGATGTAGCTGAACAAAGCCAGATATGAATGTGTATGAAGAACAATAAAATGTATATTGATGTAGCAGTAACAGTCCTATCACCAAATTGAAGTAGTTATCATATAGGAAATTGTAGTTAGAATAGTAGTGTGTATATATCTGCAGCTATTAGAAATGTACAGGATATGTATTGGTATTCGAAGTTGTTAATATTATTTTCTTCACCCCACCCTATAACCACATATAACCCATTCCACGTGAAAATGGTATGTGCAATCACAATTAACCCCCCTGGACATTTGTCCTGTTGGGTCATAAATATTTGCATGTACGTTGATGCATCTGCCCTGTTCATACATCCAAACCTTATGGCCTGTTGCCATCAATCACCCTGCATGTTGTTGGACTGTGTATTGCTGTTCAAATTATGCATGTGTTATGCTCGCTGTTCAATGGTGTGAATATTTGGGTGTTTGGTCAATGGGAATACTAATGCATGCTGTTACAAATAATTGTGAATGGTATTGTATGTTACTAACCCAAACTGTCATGACATAATGCAAAACATAGGACGACAGGGAAGGCGGGTCCCAGTGGACCCACCTCTCCCACCTCAGCTGGCGAGTGCACCTGGCACTAGTGCCCAGTTTGGACCCTCCTCCGGTGGCCCTGTGCCTCCTGCAGGTGGAAGCGCTGCAGGGGATGGGGCCCATCCCCCCTATGTAAGTGTGGACGGAGGAGAACCACCACTCACCCTCCATAGCATCCGGACTGTGGTGCATAGGGAGATCTGGGACTCTGTTCTTGCAACCCTAAGCCAGCTTGAGGCACAGGTGGCACAACTTATGGGCATGCCGGTTGCCCGGCCTACACAGCCCCCAGCACAGCCCCATCCTGGGCAGTGAAGGAACAGTGGCAACTGCCCAAGGGTGGGGATATCAGTTCCACTGTTGCCATCTGTGGGCTCATGGGCTCTTGATATCCAAACATCCATCCCCGTCAATTGTGTAACCCCCCCCCACACACGTGTCATACACCGCCCCTGTATGCGTCTTGTTTGTCTTGTCTGTTGACCTACCCAACCTACCTCCCCAGCTATACTGACATTCCTTCACCTGACATACCACTCTCACCTAAAAAAAAAAAAAAAAAAAAGGGCACTCTGTACCCACAAAAAAATTATGCCCCATACATAGCTGCCCATTCCGCACACATGTCTGCTGGACATGGAAACTATCAATTACAATTGGCTGTACAACAAGTATTATTGTTGTCCTGACACCTCTTTCAGGGGTGGAAGGTTTCAAATGTCACACCAAATTACATACATATGCACAGCTGTTGCTGATGAAGAAATGGGCAGCTATGGGCCTTACCTACATCCCTCCTGCAAAACCCAAGCTTGTTTCCCTACTGTTTTACCCTCTTTGTGACCCCTTTTTCACCACTTTCCTGTCTCCCCATTTTCATTTCTTTCAAAGAAAATAGCCCGGGTGTGCGCCAGAGTAAGCACTGTTAAGCGGTTGTAAGCGAGTGTGCGCAGAGCTGAACGCCAGTGCGCATGCGGGAGCTCAGCGCAAACCAGCGCTAACCCGGTTACAACTGCTTAAAAGTTCCTTAGTCACTCTGATTGACAGGTCCTGTAGTCAGTTCAAAAGCAAAATAAAATCCCACTGTCAGTCCCGAACGCAGGACCTTGGAAACAGTAGTTTGCATGACCTACCACTAAGCCATGACTCTTATACAAGAACATTGTGCTAAAATAAATATATCATGTAATAGTAGGAATGAATGTAAAGGGAATATAGGATGTGTAGTACACAAAGCATGTCATTCATACTTACTGTCAGAACTAGTGGATTTCCATAATAGTAGTGTGTGAACATTAACAGCCATGCTAGTTGGTAGCTAGTAGGTAATAATGTCAGTTAATGTACATATATAAATGTATGTATATTTACATATATATATATATATATATATATATATATATATATATATATATATAGTTGTAGGTGTCAGTGTGCATACATACGTACTACAGGAAACAGGAGAGAGGAATGGAGAAATGTGAATCTACAACACAGCCTGAATCATGAGAGAGATACTAACCTTTACACTCACAGAACAGTGTCCACAGCATACCAGCATGGCCCCTGCCCTTACAATCTGAAAGGGCAACGCCTATCTCACATACCCTTTTATAGCACTGTCCTGAAATCACAGTGAGAACTGCAATCAGTACACAACTGGCTGCATGCAATTAGCAAATGCTGGCTTACAATTGGTGCAGAGACCATCACATGGACTTATGCAGATACCTACAAAAGCATCCTGTACTCACACTCCACACATGCAATACGTTCATTGCACTGTCTGGAGGCAGACAGAGAGAGAAAGAGAGAGAGACAGAGAGAGAAAAAAAACAACACAAACAGCAACACATGGTACACAAACTGAGTTGAAGCTGTCAGCAGTGACAGTACCAAGCCATGCCAGCAGCAGCAGGAAGCAGTAGTAGTGGTAACTCAACCAGCTGCGACAAACGCAGGTAATGTAAAGTAACAGGTTAATAGTCTGCATACTGTGAACCCTCCATATGTGTCATAGGTCTGTATCTATAGGTATGTCCATGTGATATGTTGTGTGCACTAGTTCCACCAAAAGAGGATGACTATACATTACATGTCATTCCGTGTTAGGCCATGATCCTGGCAGCAGTTTTCCGTTGCAGTGAGGCCTGTCTGTAGGATGTGTGTGTCAGCTGGTGTAACAACTATGGCGCTTAGTTAGCAGTCATCTGGGAACTTTGTCATCCACAACCCGCACATGTTTGCTTTTACATCTGAGAAATAAATGCCAAACAAGAGGGGTCCTAGAACAGAGCCCTGTGGGATACCACATGTGACTGGCATTGAGTCTGACATGGCTCCTACAATATCAATATTATGGATTCTGTATGTCAACCAGTGTGCAACCCATCATGTGACATATGTAGTAACATGTAAGCTAATGAGCTTGTCTATGATGCCTGAGTGGAGTACTGTGTTGAAGGCCTTAGGCAAGTCCAGGTAGGCTGTATGGATTGTGTTGCCCTCATCAATGGCTGTAGTGACTGTTTTGAAAGGTCAACCAGGTTCAAAAGGCAGGATCAGCCCATCACAAAGGCAAACTGGTCGGGAACAAGTGTCTGCAGGTACCCAATATCGCTGTATATGCGTCCCATACTGAATCATTCCATAGCTTTGCAGACCAGGCTGGTTAAGCTTATGGTGCAGTAGTTCCCAGGGTCAGTAGAGATGCCTCCTTAGTGGAGTGGGACCACTGTTGCTCTATGCCAGTGTTCAGGTACATATCCTGTAGTACGGCCAAGGTTAAATATCAGTCTTATATGCGGTTGTATGTCCTCTTGGAGTTCACGTTGCACACATCCAGGGATACCATCAGGTCACATTGATGCTGTGTGGTCTGCTTTGCTGAGGGCGGCCCTCAGCTGGACATGTGAGATGATAGGGAGGTTACATTCAGCTGTGATAAGTATTTGTAAGTGTAGGGAGAAGGAGGGGGGATACGTGCACCGAACCTGTCTGCAATAATGTTGCCAATATCTGTGTTTTCGGTGAATGTTAAGTAGGTGTGTATTAACTCAGAGCATATCTGAGGTGTTTGGTCCATATGTGTAACATAGCTGAAGAAGGCCTTGTGGTTATCTATAGTGTTCGTGGCCACTTCCCTCCCAGAGTAGGCCGTGGATGTTGTTATGAGAGACCGTAGCTTATTACCAGTGCTGACCACAGATGTCTTCCCTTAATGTGAATCTGCTCTGTCCTGCAGTAGCCTCCTTCTGTCATTATACAATCTGCCTTTGGCTGGGGTCCACCAGATAGGATGCCTAACCTTTGTGCATAGGGTCTGCGTTAGAAATGTGTGTGCATGTTCCATGCAATCTTTGGGATGTCCATGGGAAGCATTTGCAAAGGGGTCAGCAGTGTGGGTTGTGGCTTCCACTGGCCCAGTGGGCTGCATGGATACCATCTCAGTCCTAACAAGTGAATAACTGTCTAATCACATACATATCAAAGTAGTCTACTGTGCTGGTGGTGGTGGTGGGATATGTATATCCAGGCCGAGTAACTTGTGTCCAGGTCACACTAGTGGATGGCGTTCCACAAACAGTACCTTGGTATGAATCCCCAGAGAGAGGTTGTGCATTGGACCAGTCGCAGTGTGCTGACCAATGGGGCATGTTACTATGTTGTATGTAATGTGGCAGGTATTGTTGCAGAGGTGTTGGCTGAGCACTGATATCTGGCCATGTACTTGTGTATCCACCAAGAGACACACACATGCTACATATGGGAGTAGTAGTATATTACTACAGTTGAGTATCATGTATAGTATGTGTGCCATATATTGCTGACATAGTCTGCTGATATCCTGTTTGTGTTCTCTTCCAGAGACATGGCGCATCAGCGTAATCCCGCCTACTCTGTAGCAGAAGATGAGGAGATACACCAGAGCCTGGTGCGGGATTATGACATACTGTTTTCCCGCACCAGCCAGAATCAGCAGGGGAGGGCTGCACTCTGGCAAGACCTTGTCTGTAGGGTAAATGACATTGGCACGCATAATAGGACATATGAGCATGTATGACATCACTGCAATGATTTAATCAGAAATGTCCGTCAGTGTGCATCGGATATCTACAGGCAACAGGTTGCCACAGGAGGTGGGGTGGCCACACATCCCCCCCTCACCAGACTGGAGGGGCTACTCCTAAGTGTTGTGGCTCCAGCCCCGGAACAGCAACAGCAATACACCTGCATCATGATGGAGGCTGGATCCACACAGCAGCATGACATGGAGCGTGCAGGTAATATGCCATATGTACACTTGACTATTCTGTACACTGTTAGTTTATGCATGTGTAAGGTGTGTCTGTGGTATGTAGCTGTCAACATAGTATGTAATTGTGCAGGTGTGATATTGGCAATATCAGCAGCTGACGTGTGAAAGGCAACTGGTGTACTACTGCACTGTATCATATGCAGTATCAGTGGCACAGTTGTGCCAACTTACATCAATCTCCTCATTTCTGCAGGTCCCTCCGGTGTTACAGCAAGGCAGGCCATCCATGCTGGTGAGTGTGTTTTAACAATACCTATAATAGTCCTGATACTGCTAGTAATACTAGTGTAATTCAGTAGTGCTCTGTGTGTATACTGCGGGTTGTGCATGTGTGCATGTGTACCTGTGTCCACGTGTGCATGTTTGCATGTGCGCCTGTGTCCATGTGCGCATGTGTGCATGTATGCATGTGTGCCTGTGTCCACGTGTGCATGTGTGCATGTGTCCACGTGTGCATGTGTGCATGTGTCCACGTGTCCATGTGTGCACGTGTCCACGTGTGCATGTGTGCATGTGTGCATGTGTGCAAGTGTGCATGTGTGTATGTGTGCAAGTCTGCATGTGTGCATGTGTGCACGTGTGCATATGTGCATGTGTGCATGTGTGCCTGTGTCCATGTGTGCATGTGTGCATGTGTGCATGTGTCCACGTGTGCATGTGTGCATAAGTGCATCACTGGTAACATTGTGTGGACACTGTAAACTGTGTTTCCTGTTTTCCTCCCACAGGTTCTGGTGCTGCTCTGGTGTCCTGCAGCAGGGAACCTGAATCTGGTGCCACAAGTACTGATAATGATGATATCTATGTAATGGCACAGGAAGGTGTGTCAGGTCCGCCATTGGTCAGCAAATTGACAGTACACAGCTGTCAACCCCATCATTGCGCACAGTCATCCTGCCAGTACATCCTATGTCACCATTGTCCCTAGGTGATGGACAGGATACAGTGGGCATTGACCAGGGTAATGTGGTATCTGTGGCACATGCTTCCCCACACAGCAGCCATGGGCAGGGTCCTGTGATGGTACCACACAGACAGTTGCCCATGGATTCTCGTGGGAGCAACCGTGGTTGTACTGCCTCTGGCAGATGTGCTCAAAGAGGTCTGTCAACTTCAGCTATGTTTCGGGCTGTCATGCAGGCACAGTTGTGTATGGAAAGGTACACCAGACAGGGTCTGAGGGAGCTGAGAGCATGTCGCACAGCCATGACTGACAGTATGCGTGACATCACGGATGCTATCCATAATTTCACTGATGTCATAGACAGACGTTGTGGGGACATATTACAGCAGTTCCACAACCACATGTCCATGACCCAGGGCAATGGTGGGCGGCTGCGGCGTCGACATGGCCGTATGCCAGCAACAGCAGCAGCTGGCAGTCGGCGCTGATGACAACAGGCCCGCGGACAACCCCATAGTGCCAGCAGCAGCCCCAGCAATGCTGGGTCTGTGCTGTCATCGGAACGCCCCAGGAGACCACATGCACGTGGCTCTGGACAGTCCCAACAGGGACCTGTGTCCAGTCAACACACTCCTGTTTTTGATGACAGTACCCAGTCTGGCTTAGTACCGGATACGGTCCGTAGCACCCCTGCCAGGCACAGGTACCATGCCCGTGCCCACAGACACTGATCTGTATGACCTGCCAGGTGCAGTCTGTGGCTTTCCACAAACTCCTGTATATGGCAGCCATGAGGTGGAACTGTGTCCATGCATACACACATGCGAAATGTTAACACCTAGGTCTACCACATACATGCACACACTGCACCAACAGTACCCCACCCTGTACTGCTGTCCCTCACCAACACACATACACACACACATGTCAATTGGTGGTATCAGTGGCAGACTCAGGCATACCTAATTCACACCCTGTGCATATGATGAAACTTTGCCACCTCCTGCAATCTCCAACATCAGTGCAGGAACAGGTAAACACGTTGCTGATGCACAGGGTGACTACATAGAAGTGTATTAGTAGTATCATGTTGGTAACAGTACAGTGTGCTGATATGACTGTGTGTATATCCCAGCATGCCTGATGCAGTAACCGTATGACTGTCCAGATTTGTTATCTACACCCATAGTACGTACCAAAGTGTAACAGCTGCACATTATTGCATACCGGTGGTAAGGATGTCAACAGATAGCCACATACATGGGTAGCACAGGGGGGAAGCTAATGCAAGTAGTGATACGCAATGATGGACATGTACAGTAATGGTGGCAAGTTGCCCACAACGACTATGCAATGTGGATGTTTGCACATGTTGATATGTGTGCAGTACCAATGTAATCCAAATCACAATTAACTATGACATAATATCAGTTCTACCATGGACATCTGAGCTGTGCTTTCCTGGGTACATGTTGATAGTGCCTACATATCTGCACTGTTACCTACTGTTAGTGTTACCCCTTCTTTGTTGTACAATGGACTACTTCCAGCCCTGCTTACTGTAGCTTTGTTTGCATGCATGTTCGCTTGGGGTTCCCTGGAACACTGCTTCCACCTGCAATGCAGAGTTACAGTGCTTCTGTGGATTCCTAGTGACATCTGCATAGCGTACTATATGTATGTCAAGTTTACACATGACAGAACATCACTGTCTGTCCTGTTTGCATGTACATTGCCTGTGACACATTGCACATGTCTTACCTGGCATTTACCCACGTGTGCAGTCATATATGCCAGTGCTATGGAATCAGTAGCAGTACACCCACACATACACACCTTCAGTATGTTGTTCCCCATTGGCCCTATGTGTTGGTAATCACCATGGCAATCACACTACTATGGTAGCATGTGCAAAGGTAACCTGTGAATCACCTCTATGGTCCAGTTGTGGTTTATGTGAGTCATGTGGCAATGTCACAGCTGCCACATGTATGCAGTCAACCCTCACCCCTGGCCAGGAACGTACAACACATGTGTGGGATGCCACCACATAGCCAATCTGGGGACTGAGCACTCTGAACCCAGTAATGCCATACCCTGTCAGATGGCATGACATACTACAGTGACTACAATACCAGTCTGACATAGACCCACACTGACAGCAATCTGAACACACTGGGGCTTACTTGGAGACTCAGAATAGCATCCTGCCTGAGCATCACACACTTCCGCAGCTGGCACACAGGCATAAGTTACGTCACAACAGAGCACATGCCACACATGGCACACACATCCCATGTGCCACACACTCACAGCCTGTAGGGCTACACAACACACTTGCTACAGATGTGTCAGGTACGTCTCTTGGCTGCTGCAGTGGGGTCCCACTCAACAGGCTGTACATGGTGAAGGTCACAGGGATATGCCTGTGTGGGGCACTATGGTCCACCACAAAACACATGCATACAGGTCAGTCAGAGGCATGGACACATATGACTCAGTCATTGACCATGCCACTATGGATGACCTGAGACATACCTCCCTGGACTACATAATAGGGAACATAGAAGGGAACTCTCAGCATGTGGCACGGGCCAGTATGAGCCTGATCTTGGTTGCCATCATACCCTCACCAGGTATGCTACCACTATATGTAGGAAGGGTGTTCTATGTCTACATTCTGCTCAATCTCCAATGTCATTCATAGGGTATCCACTGGCTGTCAACGTGTGCTTACATGCTAGGGAAGCCACAATGATTTGCGAGGGGCAGCTTGCACGTGACACCCATGGGCCATTGTATATTGGCTAAGCCCCTTGATACACACATAGTGCCTTTTGCTGCAGGACATGGATGACATAGCCACCTCCGTGGGTATCACACAGGATAGATCACTAACAGTGATGCTACACAACACCAGCAGTGTACACCGCAAGATGCATGCACTGGATACTGTCCTCAGCACGGTGAACTGCAATGTCTGTGCAGTACCAGAGTCCTGATTCACGGCTCACAGGTGCAACCCATCACTGCCAGGTTATACCTCATACCATGCCAGTTGTCCCCTACACATGTAACACACATGGACAGGGGAGTGGTATCCCAAGGCACCACAGATACACACACCTCCAGGTTGCTGGAACAGCACAAAGCATCAGGGCCTATTCATGTGCAGCTAACAGTGTGTCAGACTGCCTTCTGGGTTCATAGCCTGGCACACACAACCCTCCTATACACAGGAAACCCACCTATCCTCCATAATAACACTGGCAATATGACAGTCTCAAGAAATGTCTTTATATGGCTGGACTTCATCCAGCCAAACATTGTGCGTGAGCATTACTGTAGCTACAACACACTAGCTGAAAGGTTCCCAGCATGTGGTCACTGAATTGCAGTGGAATAACATGTTACCACTCCCACAACAGGTGGGAACATGCTGCACCTGTACATCGACTACATGTAGACTAAATGGCCCAGACCATATATGTATCCCCTGCTGTAGGTATTTTACCATATTCAACCGACACTGTATAGACACATACCGCATGCGGCCCCTGAACAGTAAGACACAGTCATATTGTTATGCATTGCAAATACCATTTATCCACACGAGGCACGTGTCAGACATGGTAACTACTGCAGGTCACAGGTATTTATGTGTATGTGTCACATGCATACATCATGTGTGCATTGCCATTGCTGGTTTAAGCAATGGCATGCGTTGTTATGCACAAAGACCCACACAAGGTCATAATGTGTGACACAACCACACATGGCAGTTGTGGGTTTCCAAAACATACCTATCTGTACTCTGACAATGGTAATAGACCCAGTAGCAAAGCGCACTATTGGCATTACTGGCCAAGTAGCCCTGTTTGGCTGTGCTGATAGTGTGGTGACATCCACTGTGTTTACTGGGGGAATATGCAGCATCTGGTTTATTTTAGTATTTGCCAAAAGGATCTGTTCTGTCACACTTGCAATTACACTCACCCTACTACCCTCACACACACACTTGCCATTCGCAGGATTCATACCCCTACTGAACTATGTCATGACATGTGAGAGAGATGCATTAGCGAAGTGCACTATTCAGATTACTAGGAGGTTCCTTTTCTCTGGCTGTACTTATAGGGTGCTGACATCATCAGTGTTTGGAAAGGGTAATGTGCATCATGTAGTGTGATCTCCTGATTGCAGCACATGTCTTTCATAAAGAATTGCACACACACAAACTCCCCACATCCAAACACACACACTTGCCATTTGCAGGTTTCAAACTCCTACCTAACTATGTTATGACACTTGAGAGAGACGCATTAGCAGAATGCACTTTTCGAATTACTGGGAGGTTTCCCTTCTCCTGCTGTACTTATAGGGTGCTGACATCATTCGTACTTAGATAGGGGAATGTGCATCATGTAGAGTGCTTTCACAGTTGCCAAAAGGGACATCGCCCTCACACAGACTTGCACACACACTAAACCGCCTCCACACACACTGGGCAGTTGCAGGATTCAAACCCCTACCTAACTATGTTATGACACTCGTGACAGATGCATTAGCAGAGCATGCTATTTGAATTATTGGGAGGTTTCCCTTCTCCTGCTGTACTTATAGGGTGCTGACATCATCCGTGCTTAGATAGGGGAATGTGCATCCTGTAGAGTGCTTTCACAGTTGCCAAAAGGGACATCTCCCTCACACAGGCTTGCACACACATCAACCCCACTCACCCACACAGACACACACACTGAGCATTTGCATGGTTCGAACTCCTACCTACCTATATTATGACACTTGAGGGAGACACATTAGCAGAGTGCGCTAACCGAATTACTGGGCATCTGGTCTGCACCTGCAGTATTTATAGGGTGCTGACATCTTTATTTCTACAGAGGTATATACATCTAGTACTACCTGTCGGGGGGGGATAGCATATATATGCATTTGCAGCCACCTATGTCAGGGTTAGATATGCACATCGCACTGGCAGGTTATGTTCTATACCATGCTTCGTGACCACAGGACCTGTAACACACAACACAACCAGTCCAGAACACCACTTCCACATCCAGGACACACACTTTGCTTCCCTGGGAACAGTGCCGGGATATGCAAGTGTTCACATACACCATTTCAGTTGTTAACATCAGGTACAGGCATATTGTGTGTGGGAACTACTCAGGCCTATACCACTTTACCCTACAGCCACTGCAATTTGTGGGTCCATGTGCTACGGCAGGACCACTCACCACAGCCACATGGGGGAATACATATTGCACCTGTCCATCTGCAACATGGGTACTCACTGTTACACACCAGAGGTAGACCACCATTGCTGATATCTGACTATACCCACCTTTCCCTGGACATCCATATCCCATCCCCACTCCCAGGCAAGGTTGTCACTGCAAACAAACTGTATTTAGCACAAGCAGACTCTACACTTGTGAAGACTGGGGTGGACGACTTCAAAGGACCCATGCTGGGGGACTATACTAGCCACTCTGCATAATCCTTGACAATTGCATTCTATGAGCATGTGTAAGGTTTGCATTGATCATGCTATCCCACATATACCCATGACTGCTCCACAACAAGGCACCTGTCAGGTGTACACCAGCCATATATGAGCCATCAAACAGACAGAGTGAGCTAATACATTGCAGAGCTGTAGCCCACAGAGGGAGGACATCTGTGAACAGTACTGGCATGACACTTCATTCCCACATAATCATCACAACACAGTGTTGACAGTGGAATTGTCCAGACAATGCAGATAGGGCTCCCCTCAGTCTGTTATTGATGTCCACTTACTGTTAGAGGTCCTCAGCAACCCTCTTCCAGCACACACCAACAACATGGCTGTGACTTAGCACATTCAAACCCTGGGATCTCCACTGTGCCCCTGCTTGACAGAGGCACAGCTCACTAGCCTCACACATTGCCTTATGTGACCTACTATACAGTGGCACAGTAGCCTACTGTACTGGGGATGCAGATGCCAAGCACACTCTGACTAAACTGTCATTCCCTAGGGCAACAAGCCTAGTACTGACCTCTACACCCATATGTTCAATTGTCAGATGCACAATATTTGTTGTGCTGTTAGACTGTTTGCAGGTCTTTATTGCCATAGCATTCCCTGTTCCTATGAACAACTTGTGTATCTGTGGAAGATGTTTGAATATGAGGGCGATCCACTATATCACTTATGTCTCTGTAGTCATTTACTGTGTGCACTGGGCAGATTGCTGTGTTGTGTTTGGTTCCTGGAATGACACGTACAAATACCAGATATGTGTGGCCAACTGCTAAACGGAGATATGGCCTAAGTGTGTGAGCATGCCCAGTTCAGCCTTTCCATGGCATGTTGTCTGACATATGCCTCATTTATCAAAGTGTGCGAGCATGTCCAGTGTGAGCTTTCCATATATTGAACTCTGAAGTCCACCACATATTTGGGTGTGTGTGAACTTCAACAATATCTCACGTTTATGGTTGTGTGTTGGGTGTCATGCTGTGTACTAACTGGCCAACTGCTTAGTGTCTGCCACAACAGGGATTATACTGTGCCTGCAGGGATTGCATGGGATACTTTGCATACAGTTGTCAACATCCTTTCATAATGACCTAACACTGTAGTACCGTATAGTGTACTGGTTCAGTACTTTCACTGTGGTGGACAGTATTCTGGGCTTTAGTCCTATCACTGCTTGACATCTTCATAGTGAGCACAACAGACTGTGTAGGGGCCAGTTGTGCACATATGACCATGTTGCATTATGTTCAGATATGGACTACCTACACCAGGCTTGTCCAACATTGGTAGTGTATTCCACAACATAGGTGGACATTGGCAAACACTAGCGATGTTCCCTAGGCCATTTCTGATGCTAGTCACAGAGTGTGTTTGTCCTTCGACACACATTGTAACTGGAGTTTGCCATGACATATGTCATGGTTAGTATACTGTGCCTCCGTCTACCTCTGACATAACAGTGATACCCAGGGTTAACCTACCATCTCCCATCCACTCATCAGGATTTCTCTTGAGGGGTGTCGATAGGTGACTCTCTGGCTAACCTGTACTGGGAGTTTACTCAAGAGTGGGGGTGCCTTCTGTGTTATGGATCATTCTGTACAGCTTGTCCTATGTATGTCAGTGCTGGGGTTCAGGTCTCTCATGTGCATAGCTCACTGCCATTCAGATTGTACAAGGTGCAGCATGTTCATTGATTCCAGCTTGGACATGGCTTCATACATCAGGCACAGCTTGTCTCTGGGTGGGCATTATGGCAGTGTGTGGAGCTGCAGTTTGTTTATTCAGGCAACACATGGCATCTGTTCATGCTCTTTGCTACTCCTGGTGGGGTAATGTTGTGGACTTTACAGTTGATGGAGGTGTCTGCTGAGGTATATCCCATAGGGGCTATTGTAGTCAATTGTGATGCTGATGAAGGATGACTGCAGAGCCACAGTGACCCCCCCCTTATCTACATCTGACAACCTTCATGATTGGGTGGGTATATGGTATGTTTCTGCGAGCACTACAGCCACATGTTTGTCCAATGCAGGATATCTATCACCTTGTGTCCCCAGGTCTCTCATTGCATGTTAGGTACATAATGGGTTAACACCTGTGTGGTAATTTGTGGGCACTTACTGTATATCCACGGTGGTTGTCTATACACAGTTCTGCAATTAGCTTGCTGACATGGCTATGGCTCCAGTTGTCTGTTTCTAGGTGGCCCTTTGGTGGGTTGCTTGTGTCAGCTGTGGGTCAGATATGGTGGGCTGTTTGTACTCCTCTGTATACATGTTCAGTCACAGTCCTTCCATGTTGGCCTGTACCTATGGGACATATATACGGAACTGGGGTGGTCCCAGGACCAAGCCTTGTGGGATGCCACTCATATTTGCTTTGTAGTCTGACATGGATGCAGCATGTCTGACCATGTCAGTTCTGTCCTTGGTCTGGTTTGCAACCCCTCTACTGGCATAGGGGTATATATTTAATCTGGGGAACATATCCATACTGAACTCGTAGGGTATTGTCTGGAAGCATATCCATGGTCCAGCTATGCTGTGTGGACCACATTGCCCTCATCAATGACCTTAATGACTGTTTCAAATGGGTCAAACATGGTTAGGGGCAGGATCTGCAGTTATGACAGCCACACTGTGTAGGGTCCGGTGTCAGAAGGTCCACGATAGCTTTATGTCTGCGGTACATACTGATCCTTTCCGTAGCTGTGCAGACCAAGCTTGTCAGGATCCTGGGGTCGTAGTTTGCAGTATCCATTCAGGCAACACCTTTGTTGTGAAGGACCACTGTTGTTGTACACTTCTCTTTGGGTACATATCCTGTGGTAAAGCTGACATTGGGCAGTAGTGTGATTAGGCATTCCATTATTCTTGGAGTCCATGTTGGCCTCAGCCCAGGACACCATCACATACCTTTGCTGCTGTGTGTTTTGCTTTGCAGATGATGGCTGTTACCTCAGCATCTGCAATGTCAGGGGACCAGCAGTCTGCTGGGATAGATATGTTGCATTCTGGGGGGGGGTGCGCTGAACCTGCCAGGTTGTATGTTGGCAATATGTGTGTGTGTTTGGTATGTTGTTTGTAATATCTGTGTGATTCGGAGCATATCTGTGAATTCCCAACATGGTTCTTACCATCAGTTAAGTAAGCCTTGTGATTATCCTTAGTGTCCTGTACAATTTGTATCTTCATAGGTTCATGGGTTCATACTAGGCTATCCACCCTAGGGCATTAGTAAGCCAAGCCAGAGTGTGTGTGTCTTTCGCTGCCCCTTGCGATGTGGCTATTATGGCAATTTATGATTTTCTTTACTGTGCCTCTGTCTGGGCGTGACACAGTGAAGACCCCCAGTGTACATGTACGACCATCCATCCACTTGGCAATATTCCTGTTGAGGGGTTTCAGTGAGGGGCTCTGCCTAACATGGATTGGGATCGTGTTTCTGGGTGTGGGGAGCCTCTGGGTTATGTATCTGTCCTTCCAGCACATCCTATTTCATTATGTGTTGAAGTGAGGCTGACATCTGTCACTCTCACAGCTCCAATGGCTTTCATTTCCTGTGGTGGAGCATGCCCATTACTCCTGTGTTGGACATGGCCTTGTACAACAGACATACAATGCCTCTGTGTAGGCAGTCTGTGACTGCATTCAGCTGGGGTGTCTACAGCCACGCAGCATATGACATATATTTGACACCCTTTATCCTCTTGGTGGGGTACCTTTGAGGTCTTCTGAACCGCTGCAGGTGTCAGGTACGGTACATCCCATATGAGTCATTGTACTAGATTATGGGTCTGATAAGGGAACAGTACAGGGGCACAGTGACCTCTGTTGATGTAGATGTGAATCCTTTCATGATACGGTGTCCAATATCGACAGACTTCCTAGCGACATTGGCATTGTGAGTGTCACATGACAGGTTACTGTCGACTTGTGTCCCTAGGTCCCTGATTACTCCTTGCATACATAATGGTTTACCACCTATGTGGTAATTTGTGAGTACCTTGACTGGTATTTGGTGGGACATTTATACTGTCCAGTGTCTTCTGGATGTCTGGGTGGGGTTCTTGTGTGTGAGAGTGTGGTCTGTCGCATGCTACAGACTGTACAGCAGTTTTGACTACACTTAGGTGCACATGGGTGGTCTCCACTGCTTCGTGCATTGTCAGTTACCTGGCCGTATGGGTGTCTGTGCTGCATATGGATACTCCCCCTCCTTTTATGTTTTGGTCCAGGTGTTGGGGCCATAACACATGATATGTGGTATAACCTGGTAGTGCTGGTGTGCTATCAGTAGGCTTGCAGCAGGCTTCTGTCACTGCACAGACATCAGTGTTCTCCATACTGGGAAGTGCCTCAGGGGCATGTATATTGCAGTTTACACATCTGGCATTGGTCAGCATTACCCTTATGTTTCTTACCACTTATGTTTTCTAGGGTGGTGGGATAGTCTTTTTGGCCTTGCCTATGTACGGCTCTATGAAGGTGGCAAAGGCCTTATCCAGTATCCAGACGCCCAGGGTTAACAGGTGCAAGCCATTCCTGGAACAGCAGCATGGCTTGTCATGCATGACGTCTCAAGCAGACAGACATTAGACCCTCTTGGACTGACAGCTGTAACTGTGCCACCTGTTAAAGCTGATCATTCTGTGTTTGTACTGTGGCATCATTCTTGGTGAGGGTTGGATGCTGCAAACGGCCAGTGTCATACCGGCCTGGGGTACATACTCAGAGAGCTCATCCATGTCTCTTTTCATGTAGTCCAGGGAGGTACATCTCAGGTCATTCACACCAGCATGGACAATGAGTGCATCATATTTCTGCTTGCTTTGGGGTGACCTGCGTACTTGTGTTATGTGGCATATTGTGGCAGCCTACAGGCAGCTTACTGTACCCTTTCCCTTGTTCAGTCTGGTGAGTGGGACAGCAGTGTGTCTGCCTATACAAACACCTATTACAACTGTATCAGGCATGTTGTTTCTCCTTCTGGCCTGTATCTGTTTGGCACACCAGCTTCGTGTACTATGTGTTGCATGTGCTATGTTTGGAGGTTGTGGTTGCTTGGGATCTGCTTTGGAGGCTTCTGTTGGTGTGGTGTGTTTGTAATTAGGGCCTCCGGGAATGTTTTTCTGTGTTTATGTGTTTGGTTTACAGTTGTGATAGGTTTATGTGGGACAGGGTTTGTGGTGTATGTGGTTACATTCTCCTCCTGACTAGTTTTGACAATACTGAGTTGGGGGAGCTCAGCCTCCGGTTTGGATAAATGGTTGCATCTCTCATATATTTATATTTATTGGAGGGAGTTGTGGGTTGTCTGTGTACTTGGGGCAGGTGTCACATTGCCTCTGGATTCACAGATTCTACTTGTTGTGGCTGGCCTTAGTGGATTGTATGTGTGGACATATTTTATTGCCATACTACTGATCAGTGATTACTTCCCTTTTTATGTTTGCTCTATCATGTAGTAGCTTCCTCATTCTCTTGCATGGTTTGGTAATGGCTGGAGTCCAGCATGCCAGATGCCTGCATGTATGGCATTGTGTCTTGTTGTTATTTGTGATTGCATACTCCAAGCATTCCTGGCTGTGTTCATGGAATGCCTGTGTAACATGTTCTGCGGTGTGTCCCATATTCTGCACTTGCACAGGGCCTTTCATGGATTCCACATCAGTTTGGAGGGGTGCAACCTATGCTTTACACATGTTTTTCACTGTGGTTTTCTGGCCAGGGACTGTGGTCAGGATGTGTATATCCAGTGTGATTACTCTATGGTCTGGTCTTACCAGTGAGGGATACACTTCTCATCTTGCCATCCAGTACACATGTTGCTGATTATCACATCCAGTATGCTTAGCCCTCTTGTGGTAGTGGTACATTGTTCCTGGGCATTTTGGTTTATGGATTCTGGGAACTTTTCTCCTACTGTGTTGGTGCTAGTATAATGCTCCCAGTGTATGTCTAGGTATTTTCATTCAAGCAATATAATGTGGTTTGGAGGGCTTGATATATTTATGTATTCCAACATAGGCCAGGTGCAGTTCCTGGTATTAGGACAGTAGTCTGCAGCAGGCTATATACTGAGAGGCGGTTTTAGCCACTGGTATTTGACCATGGCTAATCCATGCTGCTTCTTGTTGTGGTACCAACATGGGGGTGTGGTTATCCTTGCCATTTATTGCTAGTCACCCTCCTTTTGTAGCTTGTTCCATGTTTTGTGGCTGTACAGCACAGTATGAGGTGTAACCTGGTAGTTTTAGTGTGCTGATGTGAGCTTTGACCCAGTTTTCTATTACAGGACTGATATCAACATTCTCCATACTGTGTGCGTTTACACTGCATGCATCTTGCTGTTTAGACTTCTGGCATTGGGTAGCATTACATCTAGGTTCCTATCCCTTGTAGTACATATGAAGGTGGGTTTGTGTTTTGAGACTTACCTATTCAGGGCATGCTGTGGGTACTGACAGCCTTTGCCAGTATCCATGGGGCCTGGACTGATAGGTGCACGCCACCCCTAGCAGGTGGTGCATCATGTCATGCTCCGCATGTCTTCCCAGGCTGAAACACATTGGCTCCCCTTTGACTAACTGCATTACTTCAGCCAGTTATTGCAATTGATCATCCCATCATCATTTTCTGGCTTCATGCTTGGTGAGGGTGGATGTTAGTCAGGGTCCTCAGGTGTGCATATAGTACATGGTGTTACAATACTTAACACATGGCATTCATGCCTCAGGTGGTGCTGCAGGGCTGCCTCTGTCGGATGCACATATTACACTCCCTGTACATGTTTGTGAGCAGGTCATGTCATTTTAGGCATCCCTGTTATTATTTGAGTGAGTCAGAGAGGGTATCATTCCCAGGGTTCCTACTGAGCCAGTGTATGTGCTATGCGTTGCCTCTTTGCCAAGGCCAGGGCATACTGGGCACGCCTCCTTCTGCCTACTGGGGCAGGCTCAGGTTGTTCCTCCTCCGAGCATGCTCTGCCTGTGATGGCCTTGGCAATGGTGGGGGGCTGTTTGGCCCAGCCCTATGCTGGTCCTGCTGCAGCTGTTTTCGCAAGATCATATTATGTAGCATAGCACATACCATGACAATTTGGGTACATGTAGTTGGTGTGTACTGCAAGGCTCCACCAGATGTGTCCAGACACTGGAACCGTGACTTCAGCAGCCCAACACACGCAATATTACATTACGTGTTTGTGCCTCATTATGGCATTCCTGTTCAGGTGTGTGTGCGTTTCTGATGGGTGTCATCAGCCACGGCTCCAGTGCATAATCTGCATCCCCCACTAGGTGTCCGTGTGGGATGTCCCCACTGGCAAATGTCTGGTACAGCTGCGTCAAATGCCACATGTGGGAATCCTGGTAGCTCCCAGGGCAGCCAGCACACACATTCATTATTATGCCCTGGGCATCACACACGACCTGGCAGTTGATGGAGGGGAAGCCCTTGCGGTTAATGTAGGCCCTACCCCACTCACCGGCTGGTGCTTTGATGCGTATGTGCGTGCAGTCTATTGCACCCACTACCTCAGGGTATTCCGCTATTTGCTGGAAGAGACGCATATTGCTGGCCAATACCTCACGGGCATTGGGGAAATATACACGATCACCGACATGTGCTGACATGGCATCCAGGAACTGGTGCAGTACCCTGGAGGCTGATGCCTGTGATATCCCCATCATATCACCAGCTGGTCTCTGGAAGGTACCTGTTGCTAGTATTCTTAGGCCAACACATACCTTGGTTTCCACTGGGATGGGTTCCCCTCTGTTGGTTCTGTGTGTGAGGCGTGGCCTGTACAGCTCAACTATTTGCTGCAGGAGCTCTCTGTCCACTCTATAGCGCTCTACTATCTCCAGCTCATGTAACCCGTGGTAGGTGACCCTTGGCCTGTACACTCTTCTCCGTCTCCTCACTGTGGGTTGTCTGGCACCATCTGCATTGTCACCACTCTCAGCAAGTCGCCTATGTCTCATTATGACAGCTATTGCAGCACCTAACATTTCTGCTCTGAGTTCAGCTTTTTCAGTTTTCACTTCTAATAGCTTACTCCTGTCTTGCAGTGTCTCTTGAGAGAAACATCCTGCACTGCTGTTTGCAGAGTTTTAAGTGCTGGGCTGGTCTACTATTCTGCCTGTGTAATTGCCTGCTTCTAATTTTTTTCACCTGCTAGCTCCAGCAGTATTCCCTGCTAGCTTCCTACTAATTCTGTTGCTTCCTTTTTCCTTTCTGTTTCCTCAGGGGGGAGCAGCGTGCATACCAGCAGGAACACGCTCATAGTGGCTTACACGCATGCACACATGCTTACACGGTTCAGGATCTGCCTATTCAGGTTAAAATGCGCGCACACTGGCGCAAACAGTCTTACAAGTCTGCCAACAGGCTCCCACATGCTCAGTGTGCCCTACACACGCGCACACCAGCGCAAACAGTGTTAAACATCTACCAACACGCTCCCACATGCTCAGTCTGCCTTACACGCATGCACACTGCCCTACTCGCACTTCATGGCTTGCACACGTGCGCATGCATGACCAGCAAGAAACTTTGGTGTATGTAACAGTGTACACCTTCCATTTCTTGACTTTCCCATGCTTATCTTATGGCACTCCTCTTTCTCTGATCTGTGTCTGTCATCTGTCATGTTACACTGACCTCCAATGAACTGCATTTCTTTCTACCATTCCCCCCTGTGATGTCACCTATCTCCTACTCTATTCCTCCCCCTTATGTATCTCTTACACTACTCAGACTGTGCTCATTTGCTATGTGACTGTGGGATTCAGTATCCTAACCCTCATTTACATGAGATTGCCTACTAATGCTTAGTTACATGTCTTAGACTCAGCTTCCCCCCTTAGCAACCACTACACGGTGGCCATGTTGTTTTTGGTCTGCTGGTCCCTGCATTGTCATTCCATGTATTGCATAAAACCCACATTTGTGGGTTTATAGCCTTCATGTTTATGTTTTATACAGCGCAGCCCTTTTGTGTGGGGCTGCGCTGCGTTTAAACATCGTCGATCGCCGGAAAAAAAAAAATTATATTTTTTAAATTTTTGCATCGGGTTACCTTGCCAATGGCCACATATTTGGCCATTGGCATGCTGCCTGACACATATGCACCCTTTATTTGGAGCTGATATGGCTCCATTGTGATTTTGCAGAAACGTACTCAGTTGTCAACTGAGTACATTTCTGCAGCTAAAACGTCTCTTACACGGGCTGGTTTCTGCTTCGTGGATCACTAATATACCTCATTTGCATACCTTTCGGCTGCAAGTGAGGTATTTAGCATATCCACGCCCAGTCTGTGTAAGAGACGTTTTAGCTGGTCTCTTACACGGAGTTTCGGGCTGTTCCTGGATCGCGAGGCTTGCATGGAGTGTTACACGTCTCTTACACTCCATGCAAGCCTTCGTGAATCCTGCCCTTAGTGTATTCTTTCTTAGTGAGTAGAAAGCACAAAAGATGTGATAAGAATGATCTTGAATACATACCATGTACAATTAATGTAGGATTTATTGAATCTAGCCCTTGATATATTACAAGAAAATAGTTATAGCCAAACTGAAATAAAAAAAATATGATTGAATGTGATAATAAAGGAGATGGAAACTGCATTTAACGACTTAGATGTAAGAGTTAAAAAGGAAGAAATACAGACAGGGTAGATGTTAAAACAAAATAAGTGGCTTTTAAATAAAATAGAAGAAGAAAACAAAGAAAGGAGATATAACCTAAGAATCTTTTGAGTTCCTGAAAAGGCATAGAGAGAAAAAATTATTTCATTTCTTATATCATAGATCTCTGAAATATTAAATTTACAAGAAGGCTTTTCTTTTTTGAAATTAAAAGTGCTCATTGATCTGTTGCAAATCCTTTTCCCACATACATGAATATCACTGCAAGATCTATAGTTGTGAAATTTCTTTCCTTCTTGGATAAAGAACTTATATTAAAAACTACTTGGTCAGAAGTTCCACTAAAAATGAGACAGCATTATAAGATTTGCAATGACTATGCTGCTAAAATCTTCAAAAAAGAAAATAATTATGGCAGCTTATCAAACTTATTAAACAAAACATCAAGTCTCATCTCTTATACCCAACTAAACTCAAAATATTCCATTGTATGAGTGAAAGGATTTTCGTACATTTCAAGAGGCAAAACATTAAATTTCCACTTGATCTACATTCTCCCTCACAAGAAGAAAGGGTCTTCTCCACAACAAAAATGAAGAGACAACCAGAAAAACAAAATGAAAATGCAGATTCCCTCAAGAAGCAAAACAAAACGGTCTCTCCTCATGATATTCCATTGAGATCCAAAAAAGGAAATCTGAAACAGAAATTGTCGTTCTTATAATTGTCATTATCTTACTTATCAAATTTAATATCACACCAAGATTATCTTTCTCTTATATAATATTAGTGTAAAACAAAGGCTAAACCAATAAGTGCATTCATACAGGACTATATAAGGTAAACTCTAATCATAGCAAACAAAAAGTTCAATAATTAATTTTGTATTTGTCTGCAATACAGACTTTATAGGTTCATAGGTTAGTACTAAGCTAACTGCCCTTGCGAGCCATTTTAAGCCTAGCCAATTATTCCTTGTGAGACTCAAACCTTGCACCTTGTGTTTTTAAGGAAAACACCTTAACCATTAGGCCACCCTCCCAACCCTCTTTTTGTTTTATTTATTTATTTTACATTTCTTTACCATGATAGTCCGACTGGACACAGGTCCACTTACAGCTGAGGCCCGGGGAGAAAAGCTCCTCAGTTAGATTAACATCAACATGGTAATACAAACAATCATATAACAGTGATAACTGAGTTAGGTACAGACATAAAAAGTCTCATACAATCCAGTCTAAACAATCAACAATGCATCAGCAGTAAGTGAGTAAATTTACAAAGATAGAGAATCTCATACATCAAAGCTTTAACTGATTAGTGAGATAGGATAAAAGAATAAAAATAAATCATATGATTAGACATGACATATTACGCACTTTCAAGTTGAGGGTAAGATACCTAACTGTAGCATATATACAGTAGAGATAGCAGGAAGGAAGGTATAACGTGTGCTGAGATTGTGAGATTCATGTGATGCATGGACATAGCCATGTATTCATAAGATGTGATTTGAGATCATTTTTGAAATGTGTGTTAGTGGGGGCAGAGGTTAGAGAAGGGGGGAGGTTATTTCAGTATCTAGCTATGGCATAAGAACAAAGAGCTTTCCCTAAGTTGTTGTTAGCTTTAGAGATGTAGAGGAGGGATTTCTCAGTAGATCGGAGAGGATAATTAGTTCTGTAAGGAGACAGGAACTGGCTTAGTGCTGTTTTTTTTCAGGATGTCTAACAATATTAAAGGCAATGACTAGCTGGTGGTAATTGAGTAGCTAGGGAAGTTCTTACCATCATAGTTCCCTTAGAGTTCTGAAGGTGCAGTTGTTAGCAAACTTGGCAATTGTATTACAACATGATTGAAGGCTGGAGAGATCAAGTTTTCTGACTTGGGTAAGAACATAGAATTTATCTTAATTTATGAACAATGCTTTAGTTATCCTCTTTTGGTGCAGTGAATTTTTCATATATGCATGTAGAGTGGGTTTTGCTTATTAATAGATATGGTCATGGATGCTGAGTAGGGTTATAAGTCTTGCGGTGGAGATTACTGTGGTCATAATAATACGACTGTAACTGTTGTGCTTTCTACAATGCCTTGATAAGGAGATACAGTTATATGGTACTGTGATGAACTGTCCTAATTGTAAAATAGAGCTAAGTCACTAAAACTGGTTAATAGCTGGTTATGTTTCTAGTTCTTGCTCCTTAAGGTACATACTATATCCAACCTGATTATTGCTCTGCCAGCTGTTACTAATTGTGCTCTGAAAAGCGGTACATAAGGTTTGCCTGTATTTTGATTGCCTACAAATGTGAAACACATTTAACTTCTGTACAGTTTTTCTCCCTAGCAGTTTTCCCTTTACAGCTGGCTGACATATGGACCCCCTGCCCCTCCTAGACTTGTGGACAACTACTACTTCTACGGCTGCCAGTTCTGAACTACAAATTAAACAAAAAAAAAAAAGAAGAAAATAAGTGTATGTGTAATTATAAGAAAATAAGTGTATGTGTAATTTCTGTTGCATACACATGCCCACAAGTCTATGTGTTTTTTAACCACAGTGAATGGAAGGGGCTAGGACTAGCACAGTCATGTACATGACGCAGCTGGCTGAATGGGTACTGATTGGTTCTTGGCTCTCGCTCTCTTCCCGTGCTTTGCATGCTGGGAAAAAGAGAGTGAGCTGAGAAACAGCAGCAGTATACTTTTGTTTTTTTGGAGAACTGGAGTTCATTTAATCGGAGGAGTGAGGAGTCTTGGAGGACAATTGACACAGGCAGCAGAGCAGTGCACCTTGACCTGGCTGGTGTAGAAGAAAGAAGAGGGCAGCACATCAAAGAACAGAAGGAGAAAAGGAACTGAAATAGCAGGTTAGTGAAGGGGGATGTAACATGTAACTTGTAGAATAAGATTTTTTGTTGGCTTTATTAATTCTTCAAAAGAAATAAAATAATTCACCAGGTAAATGCTCCGTTGCTCTCAAAAAGAATAAAATGTAGAAAGTGTAAAAGCAACAAAGGAGCAACCAAGGCAAAAACAGTCACTGAGATAAACAAATTCACTGAATCCTTTACCATAAAATGATTTATTGAAGCAGAATGAATCATAAAAAGTGGAAAGCGCTGAGCTTCCTCAGACCAACAATAAACACAAGAGTAAAAACATCTTATATAAAAGAATTTGAACATCAGGTCCTCCAATCACGTATGAGTACCAATTAATCACCAATCAACCCTTAAAAACATATTAACGCAATACAAGACAGTATGAACAGAGACCATAGGAAACATATAAACATCTATACATAAATATAAAAAAAATTTTAACCCAACAATACAATGTATACACTGTAAAATCAACTACTGTTTCCTCACCCTACGCTTTTTTTAACAACGGCTTCAAAGAAGCCCGTTCATTCAGGCCACTGCCCCTATTGGCTCTCAAAATAATCATCCGATTTGTCTCCTTATACTCCGTATGATTACGAATATCTCCTGCTCTGATAGTGGGTGTTATGATGTCAATGACCCTAAACATGAAGCTGTGTGTCACACCACACTCTGCAACATGTTTCGATAGAGCATTATGATCAGAATGTACCCTAATACTGTACATATGTTCCCTCATCCTCTCACGTAAGGACCTACTGGTCTTCCCTACGTAAAAGGACTTACAGTGGATGCACTCAGCTAAATAAATTATGTTTGTGGTTCTATAATTGGCATCTATATGAAAAGTAAATGCTCTATTTAAATCAGGATGGTTAAAAGACTCCGAAGTATTAATCAGACCACAAAAGTTATAAGTACCATAGGGACGGGTCACTCCTATTCTCATGGCATTGGTACCCAAATCCCTACCTTGGCATAACAACCTCTTCAAATTCTTCCTATTCCTGTATAAAAACAAGGGCTTATCACCAACTATACCACCAACCATGGGATCCACTTGCAAGACAGACCAATGCTGCCTGAGGAGCTCAGTGAGTGCTCTATTATCACATGTATAAAATAGAGGTATCTTCACAAAGCCACTCTCAACTGTGAACTGCTCATGGGCACACGATGATGTCTCAACAACAGGACCATAATAAGGTGCTGCTTCCCTTAGTGAACCTAGATCAGACCAACTATTAGCAATCTCTTCCTTCCTATAACCTCTTGACATAAGTCTTTGTTCCAAAGAACTGATTTCAGTCGGAAAACCCTCAAGTGTGGGGTTCAAACGGGATACTCTAATACCCTGTCTGCATATCAAGTTACAGAAAATGTAATTAGGGTGCATACTGGTCCTACTAAGTAAAGTGTTCCTAAAACAGGATTTACGGAAAATACCAGTAGTGATAATGGACCCTAGTAGCTTTTCAATAAATAATTTAAGGAATTCAGTGCGTGTCTTGGAGAACTTCACAGTGAAGTTCAAACATTCACATAGGCCATTCATAAAGGTGGAAAAATCATACAAGGCAGCTATAGATCCTCCACAAAGAAAAAACAATTCATCGACGAACTGTCGATAAAAAACTACATTGACTTTAAATTCTTCAGATGGGAACAACACAACATTCTCCCATTGTGCTAAAAACATATTGGTGTAGCTATTGGCACAAGAGGTGCCCATAGCTATGCCGTGTTTCTGAATATAAATGTCTCCATGAAAAGTAAAAATGTTATTCTTTAGTATAAA
>NC_056726.1:1447807320-1447829820 GCF_019279795.1 Protopterus annectens
AGCAAGGCAAGGAGCAGTTATGCAGTGTAAGTGTACATAGTATCCCCCCATCCAAGGTAGACACAAGTAGTACAGTGGCTTTTCATCTGTCCCTGATTTTGAAGAATGTTCTGATTTTTTTGTCATATTTTTATACTGTTGGTTTATGCTTCTTATTATTCAGAAAATGCATATTGTTGCAGTGCCTGTTGCTCTGTGTTTAAGTAGCAATGCTTTAATGACCATCAGGTAAGCTTGTCTGAGATTGTAAGATGCAAGTAAGCTTTAATAAGCATACTGTTAAAGAATTATCAGCATTGGAAGCATTTTTTGTTGCAACCCAGAGAAAATTTACTTAACTAGATAACGTATATGCCTTCAGTATTGAAATGCATATGACATTATTTGTAATAAAGGAGAGGATTACAGTATTTTCAGAAGCTCATTACATTTGTTGGAGACTTGCAGTCATCTTTGCAGGCTTTTCTGTAAACTAAACAGAATGCCAATCTATCATGTATGGTCCATAACTTGTGCAGTAATCCTTTAAGCAATTTATCTTGAGCTTGTTTCTTGTTTGCTGTTCATTTTTTACTTTGATCATGTTTTCCCCATGAAACAAGTACACAGTTCGGGCAGCAGGTCTTTTTTGGGTAAGAAACATTTTCCCAAGTGGGGATATCACAGAGATTGTTACTTTCAGCATGTTACTTGGTACTTTTATAAAGTTGATTTCTGAATATAAATTATAATTAGAACTGCAGTACAAGGAGAAGTGGTTTGAGTTGAGTGCTACTTGTTTTTTTTTATACTTGATTTTGACTGGCATTCCAGTAATGTATTTAAAAAGTAACTTATTTTTGCATAATTAAGACAATTTATTCGTACACTTTTAAGAACAGATTCCAAACAGAACAGTAGGACAAGCGCTTTCGCCTGGTATATTCCAGGCTTTATCAAGTCAAAACAATGAGCTGGTTGCACCAGTATGTTTAAATAGGGTAGATTAATTGATCATTAAAATACAAATTGATGTTACGTGTTTTCTTTTGTATTTAACCCTAAATGGGCCAGAGATTAAACACATGCATAGGTTCAGAAAACAAAAACTTACATACCCATAACTAAATAAATTTTGTTAAATAATTTACAATTAATGCATTTTTAAAAAAAGAGAAGAAGTGTGACTTAAAAAATGTATACACATTACACTGAAATAGTTTAAAAAATATACAAATGCTGCGTTCAAATATTGAAAACAGCCAAATCTGTATTTTAAAAATACAATGACAAATCAAGACCTGTTAAAAAACCTTCCGCTTTTAGGCTAATAAAAACTGTGCCCAAGTGAGTTTGAAAGTCAGAAAAAAGGGGTGCAAAATGAGAATAATAACAAATCTTCCATAATCAAGAGTTGGGATAATGTTTAGTTGTAATTATTCATAGTCTGGCCCTTCTAAGCCTGAGCACTGAGCCTATACTAAGTAAACCATTAAGCCCTGGTGATTTTCCTGCATCAAGCTTGAGCTGCCAGATTAACTCCCTAAACTCAAGTGTGGATTCCCAGTCTCCCCCTCTAATATGTGGGTTAACCTGTTCAAGCACCATGAAGGATAATTTGAAATTGGGGCATTCAAGAGAGTGTTTGTAAAAGGCATTACTTTCCTTTTTGCTGTCAATTTCATATGCATGCTCATATAACCTCTTCCTGAATTCACGCTCCGTTTTACCTACGTAAAAACATCCGCAGGTGGAGCATAATCTGATGTAAACAACCCCTTTGGTGGCACAGGAAAAATGCCCAATTGGCTTAATATTGATGTGGCGTGCCCTTAAGTACATGTGATTATCATTGATGACTAAAGAACACTGTTTACAGGCACCACATCTATAAGTGCCATTGACTTTTCGTTGTTTCCCAGTTTTAGCATTACATCTTTTCTCAAAAATAGCCTTTAAATTCTGCCCCCTTTTTCTAACAAAACTGGGTTTACTTGGTATACTCTGTTTAAATTCTTCATTGTTTTGTAGCACAAACCAAATTTTTTGATTGTGTTTTCAATTTGCAAGAAATCATTTGAAAATGTGTACACAAAATTTTGGCCTTTGACAATCGAGTGTGTGTCTGTGCCCCTAGTTTGAGAAAGGTTAGTTTCTGCCACTCCAAGTAGAGGGGGATATAAAGTATCCCTTTTTGTAACCACCTCATTGGTAATGGACTCAATAATCTCCCTAGGATAAGCCCTTTCTGTGAACATGTTATGAAGCGTTTCAACTTCTTTCGAAAACTCATCCAACCTACTGCACATTCTCGAGGCTCTGATCAATTGCCCCTTGAGAATGCCTTTCTTTTGATGGAAAGGGTGTTGGCTTTCAAAATGCAGTAGAGAGTTCGAAAAAGTTGGTTTCCTAAAAATCTTAGAGTGTAATTCCTCAGTTTTCAAATCTTTAAAAATGGTTACATCTAAATAATGTAATTAATTTTCACTGATGTTGTGAGTGAAAGTAAGAAAGTCAGTTGTTGAATTAGTGTACTGCAAAAATACTATCAGTTGTTCTTTAGTACCATTCCATATGATGCAAATGTCATCCAAATATCTACTATAAGAAGTAACATATTGTCCCCAATTGGTTTGGAAAATATAAACCTGTTCCCACCTATGCAAAACAATGTTTGCATAAATGGTGGCGCAAGCAGCGCCCATCGCTACACCTTTAAGCTGCTTGAACAATTCACCATTGAACAACATAAAATTGTTCTCCAAAACTATACCCATCATCTCGGTAATTAGATTGGCAAAATTGTTACTTAACTTAGTTTCCAACCTAAGAAAATCCGAAAACCATTCTAGGCCTGTAGTGTGGGGAATACTAGGAAAGAGATCCTTCACATCGACGGTTAACATCAATAACTGATAACATCAGTGTACGAATAAATTGTCTTAATTACGCTGGTGGATTATTGCTTCAGTCGGTGGTTTCTGACTTTTCCATTACTGGTTTCGTTCTGTTTCTAATTTACGTTTGCTGCCTACTTTTTTGGCCATGACCGAAGCGACTGAGGCGTTCAACCCAGCTAACACGCCACATCTTTTGCACAACACCAAAAACGATGTTCCGGTTACCAGAGCGGAATTTAACCAGCTTGTCAGCATGTTTGCTGAACTAAAAGGACTACTCAACGGTCAACAGGAAAAAGCTGTTTCTAGTGTTTGTACTGGCAATGAACATGATGCTGAATGCTCCAAAAATTCACGGAGAAACCACTGCCGAACAAAGGCAGTTTTGGAAGCCCACGCTGAACCC
The DNA here is from genome assembly GCF_019279795.1 of Protopterus annectens. Lineage (NCBI taxonomy): Eukaryota > Metazoa > Chordata > Ceratodontiformes > Protopteridae > Protopterus > Protopterus annectens. The sequence goes on from NC_056726.1 coordinate 1,447,810,606, forward strand.
CAGGGAGATTCATTGAATGGAAGTACCCTAACTCAGAGAAACAACAATGCTCCGCATCAAAAGCGTAGCAGGGACAAACCTAAGGAGTTTAATTTTGCCTCTTGGGCAAACCAACCCTTCCGTTTTCACAAAGATACTGTAAATTCTTCTAGTCCTGCTCCAATTGAAGCAGACTTTGATGACTTTAGAAACAAACTGTACAGTCTAAGAAGTAATCAATGTGAACTAGATTACTTGCGTGAATGTGTAAGGGTAAAACGTGTACCAAAGGGATTACGCCTGTTTAAATTTCCAAACTTTGTAAAACATGGTTCAGGGCATTATAACCAGCTATGTGAGATTTTTGATAGGGCAGGGTTAGAAGTGCTACAGGTCATGATTGCCGGGTACGAGAATAAAGCTAACACTATTACTGAAGATTTAAAAATTTTGCATCACACTGTCACCTCTGACTCTAATTTTGACATGATTAAGCATGACTATGACAAACTGTTTAACGAAGTAGATCAGTTTTGTTTAAAAATAACTAATAGGAAAATTAGGAAATTGGGCAGAGACTTGCATGAATATAGGGATGGTTTGGCATATCCTTGCCATAACAAACCTATAAACAATGCAAGAACTTTTAGTGCAGTAGATAATGCTGCGGATGATGTTTTTCACCAGAGTTTTAATGAACCTCCACGCAGAAGTGAGCGGTTAGCTGAAAAAGATAGAAGGCAACGAAATCAGGATTTACCTCAACGCCCCGGGAGACCGGGGGCTTTTGCTTACAAACAGCAGAGAACAACAGGGAGGTGGAATTACAATTAGATAGTGGGGAAAATCCATCTACAGAGTTTTTTCCAACAACAAATTTGAACTCTGATATGTTAGTTGAAGACATTCCACATCAAAGCAAAATTACAATTACAGAAATATCTAACTGTAAATTGTTCAAAATTGACAATTTCACCATTTACAACTACACTGACATAATGGTAGACTGGACAGCCTTTAATATTTTCACCAAGGGGCTTCACTTTGTACCAACCAAAAGCATTGATTTGGCCAACTTGTTGGTGGAGCTCAAGTTATTCACTAGGGGTTTAAACCTGAGACATTTTTTCAAAGGGAAGGAAGAACAAACCCAAGGCCTGCAGAGGAAAAGTATTTTTAATCCTCCCATGCACCCATTTATTAAGTTATATGAAGAATTAGTTGAGAATGAACTACGTAACACTCATCACACCATAAATGGACCTAAACAGGCCAACATGAGCACCAACGAGTTGAATTTCATTACCAGGTTAAGGAAGGAAGGTATTAGGGTAATGAAGCCAGACAAAGGGGGTGGCATTGTGCTCATGTATGATTCCAATTATGAATCAAACATGCACAATTTGTTGCATGATGCCAGCCAATACGGGTTAACTTCCCGTAATGAGCACAATATTGCCATTGCAAAAATTAACTACACTCTCTATGACTACCTAATGCAGGGTTTTATCAATGAGAAACTATTTAACTTCCTCAAAGTGAGCAAACCCAAAACTCCTGTCATCTTTGGGATACCCAAAATTCACAAGGGTATTGACCCTGTACTGTTCAGGCCCATTGTAGCGGGGGGCAGGTGGAACAACAGAACCAATAGCTAAATTTATTGATTACATTTTGAAAAAATACACCAATCTTCTGACCCACGTATGTAAAGATTCCTGGGAATTTCTAAAAAATTTTCCCAGAGACAAATGTAATGCTTCGGCATTGATGTTAACCGTCGACGTGAAGGATCTCTTTCCTAGTATTCCCCACACTACAGGCCTAGAATGGTTTTCGGATTTTCTTAGGTTGGAAACTAAGTTAAGTAACAATTTTGCCAATCTAATTACCGAGATGATGGGTATAGTTTTGGAGAACAATTTTATGTTGTTCAATGGTGAATTGTTCAAGCAGCTTAAAGGTGTAGCGATGGGCGCTGCTTGCGCCACCATTTATGCAAACATTGTTTTGCATAGGTGGGAACAGGTTTATATTTTCCAAACCAATTGGGGACAATATGTTACTTCTTATAGTAGATATTTGGATGACATTTGCATCATATGGAATGGTACTAAAGAACAACTGATAGTATTTTTGCAGTACATTAATTCAACAACTGACTTTCTTACTTTCACTCACAACATCAGTGAAAATGAATTACATTATTTAGATGTAACCATTTTTAAAGATTTGAAAACTGAGGAATTACACTCTAAGATTTTTAGGAAACCAACTTTTTCGAACTCTCTACTGCATTTTGAAAGCCAACACCCTTTCCATCAAAAGAAAGGCATTCTCAAGGGGCAATTGATCAGAGCCTCGAGAATGTGCAGTAGGTTGGATGAGTTTTCGAAAGAAGTTGAAACGCTTCATAACATGTTCACAGAAAGGGCTTATCCTAGGGAGCTTATTGAGTCCATTACCAATGAGGTGGTTACAAAAAGGGATACTTTATATCCCCCTCTACTTGGAGTGGCAGAAACTAACCTTTCTCAAACTAGGGGCACAGACACACACTCGATTGTCAAAGGCCAAAATTTTGTGTACACATTTTCAAATGATTTCTTGCAAATTGAAAACACAATCAAAAAATTTTGGTTTGTGCTACAAAACAATGAAGAATTTAAACAGAGTATACCAAGTAAACCCAGTTTTGTTAGAAAAAGGGGGCAGAATTTAAAGGCTATTTTTGAGAAAAGATGTAATGCTAAAACTGGGAAACAATGAAAAGTCAATGGCACTTATAGATGTGGTGCCTGTAAACAGTGTTCTTTAGTCATCAATGATAATCACATGTACTTAAGGGCACGCCACATCAATATTAAGCCAATTGGGCATTTTTCCTGTGCCACCAAAGGGGTTGTTTACATCGGATTATGCTCCACCTGCGGATGTTTTTACGTAGGTAAAACGGAGCGTGAATTCAGGAAGAGGTTATATGAGCATGCATATGAAATTGACAGCAAAAAGGAAAGTAATGCCTTTTACAAACACTCTCTTGAATGCCCCAATTTCAAATTATCCTTCATGGTGCTTGAACAGGTTAACCCACATATTAGAGGGGGAGACTGGGAATCCACACTTGAATTTAGGGAGTTAATCTGGCAGCTCAAGCTTGATGCAGGAAAATCACCTGGGCTTAATGGTTTACTTAGTATAGGCTCAGTGCTCAGGCTTAGAAGGGCCAGACTATGAATAATTACAACTAAACATTATCCCAACTCTTGATTATGGAAGATTTGTTATTATTCTCATTTTGCACCCCTTTTTTCTGACTTTCAAACTCACTTGGGCACAGTTTTTATTAGCCTAAAAGCGGAAGGTTTTTTAACAGGTCTTGATTTGTCATTGTATTTTTAAAATACAGATTTGGCTGTTTTCAATATTTGAACGCAGCATTTGTATATTTTTTAAACTATTTCAGTGTAATGTTTATACATTTTTTAAGTCACACTTCTTCTCTTTTTTTAAAAATGCATTAATTGTAAATTATTTAACAAAATTTATTTAGTTATGGGTATGTAAGTTTTTGTTTTCTGAACCTATGCATGTGTTTAATCTCTGGCCCATTTAGGGTTAAATACAAAAGAAAACACGTAACATCAATTTGTATTTTAATGATCAATTAATCTACCCTATTTAAACATACTGGTGCAACCAGCTCATTGTTTTGACTTGATAAAGCCTGGAATATACCAGGCGAAAGCGCTTGTCCTACTGTTCTGTTTGGAGTCTTAATTACGCTGGTGGATTATTGCTTCGGTCGGTGGTTTCTGACTTTTCCATTACTGGTTTCGTTCTGTTTCTAATTTATGTTTGCAACTTATTTTTGCATGCCTCACAACATTTTTGTTTCCATTTAGATATTAAGTAAGCTGTCATGTAGCCAATGCACCGAAATATTTTTTTTCTTCTCCACTTCTTCATTTTGTCTTGATTGGACTATCATAATGATGGTTTGGCACCCAGGGCAGCATATTTAATTAAAGTCCCAGTTTTTGTGGTTTTTGAGCATAGCTACACCCCTTTCTAATTAGCCACATCCCTTCCCATTGGCTCCACCCATTTAGCTGTCTCGTGCAGCCCCCCCCACTTTGATTTGAAGTCATCAGCTGGCAATTTTGACAGGGTCGACAGGTGCTGACTGAGGTATCTTTTTTGGGGATAAACTCTAGGCTTGTAAGGGCCCCAGGGCCATTAGCCTAGTAATAGCCTATGATCCTATGATCCTATACTCCACTCCAGTACATTGCCCCAACAATCAGGTACTTACAACATTTAAACAAAAAGTATCTCTAAAGTATGACAGATTATTTACTAGCTTTATAAAACTTATGCTCATTACCCTGTCAAAATTCGCCCTCAGTGGAGATGTCCACCCAACCCCAGGTCCCACCATCACAAACCCACTCCCACACTACCCCGAAAAACTGACCAATCTCACTACTAACTTCTAACAAAAAGTCCTCTGACCTCCTTGTCATGTGTCTAAACATCAGAAGAATAACTAATAAAACCCATAACCTTATACTCCCCTGCTGTTCTCATCCTAACCAAAACCTGGCTCAAACCACACATCAACAATGAGGAAATACTCTCTACTGGCTACAACATCCGCCATTTCGACAGACTAGCCAAGAAAGGAGGTGGAGTTGCACTATTGTTTAAACACTGCCTCAACATCCAAATTCTCAATAAATCTGCCTCACAGATTTCAAGAAAACAGTTATGCCAATCTCACATTAAATCCAAATAAAACAATCAACATCCTAGGCTGCTATTTCCCACCTGGTCAAAACATACCTCCTCTAGAAAACCTTCTCAACTGGCCCAACCACTGCCTACCCTATGAAACCATAATCCTCAGCAACTTCAATATAAACTGGCTGTCTTGTAGTAACAGTCACCAAGTCCACCACATAAACCTACATGTTTTCTCTCAACTAATAGCATCACCTACCCATATAAATAAAAATCCTAATAATCACACCATCCTTGACTTGATACTAGTCAAAAACAATTCTCACTCCTACATAGCTGGCTGTCTACCTGACAGCCTTAGTGACCATTCCCCAACATTCCTCATTAGACACACCTTAACCAGTGCTAAGCCCATCATCAACAGACAAATCTGTAACAAGACAAATTTGAACCCTCACTCCTATATCTCATCCCTCCAAAAATGTAACTTTGCTCCACCAAAATACCTCAATCTAGACTAAGCCGTCCATTTCTTCAATAGCACCTTCCTGAACATCCAACACTCCCATGCCCACATAAAAAATGCCAGAGCCAGAACCCAAATCTCCCCCTGGCTACCAAAAAGCACCAGGGTATTAATGAAACAATGAGATAAAGCTTGGGAACTCTGGTGACAAACAACCCCCCCCCCCCCAGGCACTTCTTCCTCGAGCTGAGAAATAAGGATAAAAAGCAAATAAAAATTGACAACACCCTTTACTATCAGTCCACTCCAAACTCCTCCCACCATAATCCCTAGCAGTTCTGGTCCACAATAAACTCCATCCTCCATTCAGGAAAAGTAAACACCCCCCTCCTACCATACCCCCCTCCTCTAACAATATTACTGACTCGTTCAATAAACACTTCACTAAAACCATCCTAACTTTAGCCAAACAGCACAGCCCTCCACCCACCTCCCACACCCAAACCAAACACACTACCTCCCCACTTCTTCCTTCACTTCAGTACCCACCTCCTATATCAAGAGTCTTCTGTCAAAACTTAAGCCCACAAAACTAGCAGCTGACTATCTCCCCACAGAATACCTAAAAATTGCAGCTGAAGACCTAGCATATCCAGTTTCCATCTTGGTCAGTCGTTCCATATAAAAAAGCTATGTTCCCAATCTATGTAAAATATCACACGTCATTCCCCTCCATAAAGGTGGCTCCTCCACTGAACTTTCCAATTACTGTCCCATTACCATCCTCTCTCCTCTTTCCAAGATACTCGAAAAATGCATAAACTCTCAAGTATTAAACTATCTCCTAGCTGATAACCTCCTCTCCAGCACCCGACATGGCTTCAGACGAACCACAGCACAACTACTGCACTACTCTCTTCCACAAACTCTATCCTTCATCATAAAAACAATGTCATGTTCTCCATTTCTGTATTTCTGGATCTATCTAAGGCTTTTGACATGGTCTCATACAAAATTCTAATCTCTGTCCTCTTTAACCTATCCTTTTCCTAAGCAGCCACTGATTGGTTCCACAGCTATCTAACTGGTAACCAACAATCAGTTGTTTGGAAAAACAACCTATCCCCTCGACTTCCTGTTACAGTCAGTGTACCCCAAGGCTCCATCCTTGGCCCCCTAATTTTCTCTCTTTTCGCCAATAACCTACATACCGCCACTATGCATGCTACTCTCATACAGTACGTGGATGACTCCACTCTCATCTGCTCTGCTCCAACTATACCAGAACTCCAAAAGATCACAAAGGAATCATTCTCATTTGTCAAAACCTAGCTATCCAATGGTCAGTTGCTTCTCAATCCCAGCAAAACTAAACTCCTTATCTTCAAATCCTCCAAACCTATCCAAATTCCCCACTGCAAAATTCTAGACAAAGGCAATACAGTGTCTCCAGTAGATTACACCAAACTACATGGTGTGGAGATTGACAACAATCTCAGATTTGACACCAACATATCTCTTACCATAAAAAAGTACACAGAAAGCTATGCACACTGTATAGAAACAAACAAATAGCCAGCATTTCTGTTGCAAATTCCCAAATAATCTCCACCTTACTCTACACCTGTCCTATACTTACTAACCTTAGGCAAACAGACCTAAACAAGCTTGAAGCTTGCTACAATAAAATTGTAAAATTTGTCACTGGAGCAGCATATCGCAGCCACCACTGCACCTCCCTTACGGAACTTGACTGGCTTGAAGTCCCCCAAATTCTTCACCTGAATCAACCCTCACTTGCCTACAAACTAGTAAACTATCCTCTTAATATTCCATCCCTTCTAAACCTCCTCCAAACCTACAACTCAGCTAGACCTCTATGTTCCAGCAGCAAAAATCTACTTCTTATCACCAAAACCAAAAACTCAGCAGGTGATGCTCTATTCTCCTGCGCTATATCCAAACTCTGGAACAACCCCATGTAGTTTGGTGTAATCTACTGGAGACACTGTATTGCCTTTGTCTAGAATTTTGCAGTGGGGAATTTGGATAGGTTTGGAGGATTTGAAGATAAGGAGTTTAGTTAGCCATTGGATAGCTAGGTTTTGACAAATGAGAATGATTCCTTTGTGATCTTTTGGCCTAAAGTTAAATGCCAAAAAATGCATAGTCATACCCTTCGGGAAAAACAAGGTTACCCCTAGCTACCAAATAGGTGGCAATCCACTGAGTACAGAAGAAGTTATCAGGGACCTGGGGACCCAGGTTGATAGTAGTCTGTCATTCGACACCCATGTAGCTAAAGTAGTTAGGAAGACCTTCTACATTGCCCACCTTATCATGAAGGGATTCTCATCTAGATCAAGGGAGGTCATAGTCTCCCTATACTCATCACTCATCAGACCAATGATTGAGTACAATGCCCCATTCGAATGTATCTGACCCGACACTTGCAGCAGCTGGAGAGGCCACAAAAGTTCCTCACCAAAAGGATAAAGGGTCTCAAACATCTGTCCTATGCTGCCCGACTGAAAGAACTCCAGCTCTATTCAGTCGCTACCGCTTGCTCAGAGGTGACCTTTGCCTAACATACAAGGCCATGTCAAACCCAGATTTGATGAATATGCTTCACCTCAAAAATCTAGATCCGTCAGAGCCACAAGGGCGGAGACTTAAACCTCCACATCGCTATTAATAGGGCGTGCGGCTGGGATAGATTCATCACCCAAAGACTCCCTATGCTGTGGAATAAAATCCCGGTATATGTGAGGCAGAGCACCTCGCTGGCCTTGTTCAAGAGAAATCTTGACCAATGGATGGGAGATCGCAGATATACCCCAGGGATTACCTCAGTGTCACTGCTCAACAGAGGCACAGCAAAATAATGGGTATAGTTCCCCATACTAAAGGGGTGGCGTAAGCCACAAAACTATGGGCTAGGCTTGTAAATGCCCTCGGGCAGATAGCCTAGTATGAACCTATGAACCTATGAACCTATGAACCCCCCCCCCCTCAATAACCACACTACCTTCTAGCTGTCAATTCAAGACCGCACTTAAGTCTTACCTAAAAATACACTGACTGTGTCCTTGTTCCAAACCCGACTAAATTCCTCCCCTTACCTCCCCCCACCCCCTTCTCAATTATCACCTGCTTGTATTCTTCTCCTCAACATAGTTTACATAACTGCTGTCCTACTTGCCTGGTATGGAATATACTGACAGTAACAATGCTAAATCCACTATTTCTATGTAACTACTACATTGGTCTTTTATACTGTATAATCAACTAATGTAAATAATTGTAATTTATTGTCTGTACGTTTTATGTTGCTACTTCATTACTGTAATCTCACTGTTCTTGTGCTATGCTTTTTTTTTTGCTATGTGGAGCTTTTCTCCCTCGGCCTCCACTGAAAAAGGACCTGTGTCCAGTCGGAATTTCCTGGTAAACAAAATAAATAAATAAATATGTTTTGCATTTGGTAGATGTTGAACTGTTGGTGGAACCAACAGAAGGTCTGACTTTGTAGCATACGTGAGATGTCTATGTATTTGGTGTGGCTCTCCTATTCTGTTGTTTCCCCATCCTAGCGTCTTAACTTTTTCACTCACACACATGTACTGAGGTGGTGTGAACAGTCATCATGGTTGCATTTGTTTTAAGTACATTTGAATAACAGTGAATGGAGTCTATTGTGTTGCTCATTTGTTTGCAGGATATTTGCAATAGTTGAGTGAAGTGACTTGAGGGCTGGACTCCTTCAGTGGTCAGGTGTGGGTGGGAAGGAATGGAACAGGAACAACATGATGTGACTTGAGATATACTGTGAGAGGAAGAAATTAGTTCTATTTAGTGCATCAGAACAAGGAAATGTTCTTATGGACTAAAGAGATGAGAAGGGATATATTTCAACCTACTTTCCCTTTCAGCGAGCATGCACAGTTTTTCTTCCTGCTATGGCAACAAAAACATTAGCATAGTAGGCAAATAATTAATTATTCATTAGTTAGCACCAAGAGAGCCAACAAAAAGAGAAAAGGGATAGAACTAAGACTTTTGTTTCAGGCATCTAAGATACTTCTCATAGCAGTGCCCTCTGTATGAATTTATAACATGCAATATTGAAATGAAGTTCAGCTTGGCATGGAATGAAAATGTGTTAAAAGATCATCGAGTTGTTGTTTTACTTTTATCTAAATACTGGCACATTTATTCTTATCTTGACTTATTACTACTATTACTATGTACATTCATACAATGACTGCTTTGTTTTTCACTGACATTCTGCATAAGTAATATATGTAATAATAAAGAAGGAAAGTGAAGTGGAGGATGAAGAGATGTGATAGGAAAAATCACCTTAAAGACATCAGATACATAAAATGTATTGGACATAATAATGTGTGCTCAGCTGATTCTAAATTTTAAATAATTCAAAGATTGCTTTCAGATAAAATGCTATAGATGACTATTGTTAAAACAAACTACAACAAGAATGTTATATTTGAACATTTGTTGCACTGATTGGCAGAATGTTGTCACTATGTCTAAGAGCTCAGCATCAATACACTATTTGAAGCATAATCTCATCTTATTACAGGAATTGACATTGTATTCCACTCTTATAGTATGATATTTAATATGTTTAAAAAGGAAATTTAAAAATATGGACATATATTAAATTAATTCATTATTTTACATATAAACAATAGCTATACACAATGTTAACAAGCAAACAATGCTGTAGTTATTTTTTTGGTCGGAGGAGTTTTACATACATGAATGAGGAGTGGTTCTGCTCATTAATAGACATGGATAAAGTTGCTGAACAGAGTCATGGATCTCCTGGTTAACATGACTGTGAATGTAATGGTCAGACTGTGTCTGATTTACTTGTTGGAGTTGGTAGATGGAGTACTGGGAGAACTGGAGAGACAGGGTATGATTTTGCAACTTGAGAGACGTTTCTGTACTCGAAGTATTCTTTCTGCCCATTGCCTTCCTGCTTTGGTCATTTTTCTTCTTTACTCACACATCTTGACTTGCACTCAACTGAGCGTATCTGAACAACACTCAATGGAGTTTATAATGAGGCTCATTTCACTTTGAGTATATTTACTGAAGTTGAGTGGAGCGACTAGCAGGCTGGATTCCTTTGTGATCACATGTGGGTGAGATGGGAATAGGAAAGAACTGAGTTGGTGCAAATTGGATATAGTGCAAGAGTAAGATAACTGGCTGTATATAACTTGTTGATAGAAGCAAATGTTCCCCTGAACCAAGAAGGCGAGCAAGGATATAATTTTGTTCACTCTCCTTTTCAACAAGCATACAAAGTTTAGTTGCTACTATATCAACAAAAATATTAACACATTATTCAAATAATTATTATTCAACAGTAAACATCATGGGTTCCAATAAAAAGAGAAGTAGATGGGACTAAAATCTTCTCCTCATTTATTCTGAACATTTCTTAAAGCAATGCTCTCTATATGAATCCAAAATATGAAATCTTAAATAGAATGAAGGTACAACTTGCTGTGGAATACAAATGGGTTAAAAGATAATTTGGGTTGTTACTTTACTCTGTTTAAATACCAACACGTATATATTTTTTATTTTAAACAATTACTTTGACTTATTGTGACTAATACCATGTTCAGGCATACAGTTGTTGCTTTGTGTTGTACAGGCATTCTGTACAAGGAACATATAAATATTAAAGAGGGAAGGGGAGGTGGAGCATGAATAGCAATGATAACAAACATCATTTTAGAGATATTAGTTACCTGAACTGTATGGGAAATGCTATTCACTTAATGTATGTTAATTTGATTTTAAATTATAAATAATTGAAAGATTGCTTTCAGATAAAATCTGACAGATTACCTTTTTTAACAAGCTGCATCAATGATGTTACACTTGAAATATATATTCCATTGTTTAATAGAATGTCAGTTTCAGTACATTATTAGAAGTCTAATTTCATCTTTATATTGTAATTGATATATTGATCTTCTAGGGTCTATATTACATTCTCGAACATCGACAATGTCGAATCTGACATTGTCTACACGAGAATAGCGAAACTGCAGAACAACGAACAAGTAAATGGAAATCTCCATAAGGGGAGATTTCTGTTTACTTCAATGTAGTGCTGTCTCGGAGTTGGTATATTTAAGTAGCGGGGGGTGTGGGGGTGCAGCCCCCCACATGGGGGGTTTAGGGGGGCTTGCTCCCTTGCCTACACCATTTAGTTTTTTTTCCCTGAACATTCAATGTTTTAACAGTTCGATCATTAAAGGTCGACCTTTAATAATTTGAACTGTTAAATATTCAATGTTCTAATATAGACCCAGGTCTTCTATTGTAATTTTATACTTATTATGTTTAAAGAGGAACTATTAAAATACACATATATACAAATTGGTCTATTGTTTTACTTGCAAAAAGAAATATTATTTTTGAGTTATCATATTTACATAAACATTGCATTTTCAATAAGTATTTAGAAGCTGGTGTGAATATTTACACTGACATACAGGCCTGAACATCAATTAATATTTTGGTATCTAAATATTTATTTTATTTTATTTATTTTATTTTATTTTACATTTGTTGACCGGGCTAGTCCAGCTGGATATATATCCGTTTACAGTAGAGGCCCGGGGAGAAAAGCTCCAGTATGGACAAAATAACAGAGATGAATAACATTTTTCTTAGTAGATTTATACAAGGTACAAGAAAGGATAACTATCACATTTTAAAAAATAAGTACAAGTTAAAAACAAAAAGCAAAATCTACCTAGTAAAGTTATTCAGAGATCTAGGAGTACTTTAGTATTCACCTCTCAATTCCAGAAAGCTTCAGGTAGGGTCAGTAAGGGGACCAGAATAAAAAATAATAAGGTGTGTTGAGCCATACTTTTAATCGGGATTGGTACAGGGACATAGCCATTGAGAAGTAAGGTGTCCTTTGATTTGTCTTTTGAAGAGAGAGGTGGACTGAAGAGTCGCTATTTCTTGAGGGATTAGATTCCAGTGTTTACCTATGGAATTAGAAAATAGTGCATCACCAGCTTTGTTATGTGATTTCATCACATGATAAATCAATTTGCCTTGTTTCTACTTTAAATTTAAATGGGTATGGAATCTGCGCAATATAAAAAACTATATTAATTAGAATATGTAGAAAATATATATGTAAAGAGCACTGAACCACGGCTAGATAAAATGCTGGTTTAATGAAATAAATGCAATGGTTAGCGCTTTCGCAGTCAAGCTGCTTCCTCGTCTGAGGACAATAAACATTAGACCTTCAGTTAAGTTTTATTAAAGCATCTGGAAGTCATAAAACAATAAAACCATTCCACTCTTTCTATAGAAGCTACAAACTATTCTCTAACACAGGCATTGCATCTCTGTCTCTTTTAACACTGTGGTATAACATCTTTATGGCTTAACCCATAAAGTAATTTCATTTCAGGTATATTTTAAAGTTGGCTGGAATGAGATTAACCTCTTCTTTCCCAGTATCCTCTGTTAAAACATATACATTTAATTCAGTCACAATAATGCATGTACATTTCTTTTCTTTCCAACAAGGCACACTATTGATACATTTTAACACAAGCAGCTTTACAAATACATTTTTCAACACAAGCATCTGTACAAATCAGTTTGATATACAAATGACATATAATTCTTTATAAAATTCCAGCTAGCTGTGCTGGGATAAGTTTCACATCCACAGTCCTTCTTCTCCTGACATGGCTGGCAGTACCTTCTATCATTACACCCCTCCCATTTGAATACTCAAGCTAGTTTTCAAGTGTCCTTTGAGAAATGTTGCTTGAGAGGAATGAGCCTATCTGGGAATGCATTACCCCTTAGCTCATCTTGAGATCCCATCTGCTTTGGCATTGCTGACCCCACTACAGTGCTGCACTGTCATATCATATGCCTGCAACCCTGGGCTCCACCATAGTAACTTGGCATTTTGCTGGCTGGCTTACTGTAGCCATAGATCCCCCTGAGACTCCTCGTGCCTCCTACTGCAAATACTTAGCACCAAAGCCTCCCTATCATGGTAAGGTTTCATCATGTTAGCATGATTCAATTTATGCCCCTGCTTCCTGCCTAGCAGTTCTACCATATCATTAACATCACTGACCTTCCTTACCACTTTCAAGGGTCCTCCCAAGCTGTCTGCAGCTTATTGGATTTGACAGAAATGAGAACCATCACCTGCTGCCCCACAGCATACTCTCTGGCTGAAACATTCCTGTCATACCAGACCTTTTTCTGCTCTTGGGTTCCTGCCAGGTTCTCCTGGACCAAGCCCATGAGCTCCCTAAGCCTTGCCATGAGGTTTAGGACTTCTGTTACAGCAGACTCCTTGTGGGATTCACACTCACCATTCCACTCATTACTAATCAAATCTAAAGGCCTCCCCACCCTATGTCCATATAGCAACTCAAAGGGTGAAAAATCTGTGAATTCCTGGGCTACCTCTCTGTATGAAAACAGCAGATAGAGCAAATATTTGTTCCACTCTCTCTTAAACTGGTAAGCAAATGCCAGTAGCATGGTTTTTATTGTAGAGATTAACCTATCCACAAGACCATTTAGTCTGGGGATGGTAGAGGGTGATCTTTAGGTGTTTACCCCATGGTGCTTCCACAGACAAGCCAGCAGGTCTGGTAGGTAATTGGCACCTCTGTCAGTATTTCTCTTGAGAGATCTACCCTGCTGAAAATCTGTAACAAAACATTTGCCACCTTCTCTGCCTCAATAGAGAACAGAAACACTGCCTCATGGTATTTGGTAGCGTAATCTACTACCACTTGGATATAGTTCCTGCCTGTGGAATTTGGGGCAGTCAGAGGCTCCACAATATCCATAGCTACCCTCTGAAATGTATTCTCAATCACGGGCAAAGCCATCAAAGGAGTTTTGACCTTGTGTCCTGCCTTACCTATTTTTTAGCACAGGTCCTGCAGTAAACTGCTACATCCAATGCAGTCCTAGGCTAATAAACGATCTGCATAATACATCTTTTGCTATGCTTTATGCCCATATGACCTGCAAGAGGAATGTCATGGGCTATAGCTAGAAGTGCCAAACAGTAGGGTCTAGACCCTACCAACTGCTGTATTACCTCACCCTCTAGCCATCCCGCCCTCAGGAGTCCAATATTTATACAGTAATCCTTTGTTCCAGAATACAAACTCCTCTTTTTCTTGAGAATCAGGTGCCTCCCTAGCTACCTCCTTCAAGCCTCTTAGTGAAGGGTCCGAGAGCTGAGACTGTCTCAACTCTACTTTTGTGACTCTTCCCAGCTCCCCTTCTACAGAAAATCTAGTATCCTCTAAGAGGAGTGTGTCACTGTCAGCCTGGCTACTTCCACTCACCTCTGCCCTTGCAGTCACTCTGTCCAAGGGAATATCAGTACCTACCAGCAGCTGTGGCTCACCTTCAGGATAACTGCTACAGGGTAGCTCCTTCCCTGAAATAGCCACACCACCAGCCCTGGCTTCAGGTGTGGTGTCTGACTGTGTCTCCCCCAGGCTACCAGACCCACATGCCTGTCTCCAAGCCTGACTATGTGTAACTGCATGTACACAACGTACTGCTTTATAAAAAATCATTCTCTATCAGGACATCTGCAGGGATATCCTAAATTACACCTACTTGCTTGCTTCCTTCTCCACCCTCCCAGTCAAGGTGAACCCTGGCCAAAGACATTTGCAGTGGGGTCTCTCCTAAAGCTAAAGACTGAAGTGGATTACCCAAGAAAGTACTGCTCCTCATTAACCACTGCAAGCTTCAGAATGGCTATATCAGATGCTGTGTCTGTCTTAGCAGTGGCCTGTTTTCTATCCACTAAGATAGGATATAACCTTTAGTGATAGTTTGGTACCTCTGTTGTCTCCAGACAACTTACCACTGGCATAGTGTTATTCTCACTTGTTGGTTCCCTCACCATTTGTTCCCCACCTTATCTCCATGGACATCTATATGATACATGGCCCCAATGGTTATATTTAAAATATTTAACCCTTGATGCTGGCTGTGTACCTTAACTAGTGACATCTCCTGTTACTGGTGGGCTCTGTTGGGGTGGTTTAGGAAACCAGCTATAGGTCCTTATATCCATGTGCAGCACTGGGTATCCCCTCCCTGTGCAATTATGCCATGCTTGTTAAGCAGAGATCCCCTTTCTTCCCCACCTCATCTGCAGAGTTACATTCTTGGCCTGCCAACCAGATTATCATGTCCTCAGTCAAAGTGTTAAGGGCTTGGAAAGTGGTGAACTGACACCCACAACCCACCTATGAAAATAAGTCCTTAACTCAGCAATATGATCACACACACTTTCATCTGCCTTGCATCTATGCTCACAAAACATTTTTCTGTAAGTTTCAGCTAAGCTAAAGCATTCAGGTAAAAATTTCTTTACTTTTTAATAGTTTAAATAATGAATATCAGACAATTTAGAAACAGGAGTTACAGCTTTACCATGGAGGAAGGGGGTCAGTAACCATACCCAGACCCCTTGGTCAACATCATACTGTTTACATACTCTTTCAAATATATGAATAAAACTTTTAAAACTTTCACCCTCTGTAAATAGTGAATACATTTACTGACCTTCTTTGCTTCTGGGGTTTGTTTATTCCTTTCCCCATTACCTCCATGACCCTGACAAAGAGTCAGCATCTCCCACTCATGCTGGTGCTGCTTCCCCTTTTCTTCAGTCTCCAAACACTACCGTTTCTCATTTTCTGTGGCATACAAATGCTGCAGTATCACTGCTGATTCAAATTACATCTCTTTTGCCTGCTGCAGTCTTTCACCGCTGATTCTAATTCCATATGCTTGCCCTCCAGGTAAATTATTTTTAACTCCAGACAGATTTTTAAGTCCTCTGAGGAAACATGAATTGTCCTGTTTCTGAGGACTGCAAATTCCCATCACCAGACTGGTTATCCTCCTGGCTGCTAGCCTGTGTTGTAGCTGTGACTAAGGCTGAAATAATTTGCTCTTTTTCAAGCTGGCATGCCCCAGTACTTTGGATTCACACACCTTGAACAACTGGTTCTTTGTCAGCTTGCCATAATTCTCTGCTGACATCTTTGCCTGCTTTCCCTTACTAAACTAAACTAACAAAAAATAAATAAATAAAAATGTTGTGATATGCAACTCAGAATGTTTACCATGTGGCTGCTGAGATAATGCACACCTTTAGTGACAACTGCTTATAGGTTACAGAAGTTCAATTAATATCCACATCACTGCTCACCAATATGTGACATCTCCTCTCTGGGCTGGTAATCAAGGCGCCTAAATCCTCACCACTGACACTGCAGAGGGACATTCACTTGGAATACAAATGGATACACTCAGTATTTCCAGATGTAGACCTCTCTACATCAAGCACAATTTCCCTTAAGAGAACACAGGGAGCACACTCAGCCTTTGGTCTAGATTTCTTTATCTTTCTCTCTGCAGGTCCCCAATAAGACACTCCACTGGCACAAGTGTGAGGTTAGGTCATCAACTGAGAATCCAAGACTTGTCCTCCAGCACCCTCTTTGTGAAACTACAGTCTTTGAAGTTTAATTTTCACACATACACACACACACTCACACACGCACACACACACACACACACACACACACACACACACACACACACACACACACACACACACACACACACACACACACACACACCTGGGAAAATCTGGCACAGATTACCTGCTCTAAATTCACTGCCACAAGTTAGTTACTATAAGGCTTCTAAAAGGGTATCCAATTATACTGAGTAAACTTAATATAAATACAAATGGTGATATTGACCAAACATCAAGGCTTTCAGAAGTGACCAGAATTATCACCAAAAAATATATATTCAAATGCTCTCAGATCTTAAATATTTTTAAAAGGACCAGTTATAGTGAGAAGTTTAAACATGTTTAATAATAAATAATAAAATAACATGAAAATACTAAATATCTATTTACAGTAAATGCCAGAGTTTCAGCAACAGGAAATATTGAAAATAACACAGCCGAAAAGAGTCACACAGTAACAGAAAAACAATAATTAACTATTCTCACTATATTTTCCTAAGTGATCTAGAGAATTACTGTTCCTGCTTATTGAATATAGCAAGACAACATGATATGGGTGAGTGGTGCTTGTTGTCATATCCAAGACAGAATACAGAATATGGAGAGCAATCTCCTACTAATATCTAAATGTTCCTTCTGGCTTACAGAGTGACATCGCACACATCTGGTCATCTGACTCTGTTTCCCACCCTATCCCTCATCACTAGAAGCTGGTAGGGTTTAGCACCTCTGTGGTACAATACACACTAGAGTTTTACCTAACTTTTATTAAAGCACCTGGAAGACATAAAACAATAAAACCATTCCAGTCTTCTTACAGGAGTTACAAATTATTTTCTAGCACAGGCATTGCATCTCTGACTCATTCAAAACTGTGGGATATCATCTTTATAGCTTAACCCATAAACTAATTTAATTTCAGGTATATCTTAAAGTTGTCTGGATGGAGATTAACCTCTTCTTTCCCAGTATCCTCTGTTAAAACATATACATTTAATTCCATTACAATAATGGATGCACATTTCTTTTCTTTCCAACAGGGCACACTGTTGATACATTTTAACATGAGCAGCTTTACAAATACATTCTTCAGCACATGCATTTGTACAAATCAGTCTGATATACAAATGACATATAACTCTTTACATAATTCCAGCTAGCTGTGCTGGCATATGTTACATATCCACTGCCCTACTTCTCCTGGCATGGCTGGCAATACCTCCTATTGATACTACATTCTCTGTTGCAGAGACCCTTGTATGTACCTACAGTATATATTGTCTATGATTTGAGACATTAGCAGATGATAACTCTCAATGTATCACTGTCTGCATTTCTTAGAAAAATATAATATAGTTAATATTGTTATTATAACAATGTCGAGTTATTTATTTTTATATATGTGAAAACATTGTTTTAAGTGAACAAAAAGTAAAAAAAATAAATAAATAACATTTTTAGTGAGATATTGCCTCTTATGTGTAAGCATCAACATGTAATTCACTATCACATTCTGTCAAATTACATAATCTGAACTTCCAGTAGCCATAGATGCATGACCTCTGATCAGTGAAATGCATATCCAGGATTTACCTATATTTCTAACTTAAAATCATGTATATTGTCTCTATTTTCCCTCAATTTTTAGTCAACAGCTACACTTGAGGCTTCCCCTCATCTACAGTTTCTACCAAACCCAACCTTCACTTTTCTGGTTCAGGCTAACTCTGTCTCATGTCCAGGGCTGGTGAGGATGTTGAGGCACTGAGGGCATGGACAAATTGCTGCCAAGGAGTATTTTCTTCCTACATTTCCCTCCCTTTGCTCCCCCTCAATAGTACACTGTAGGTAAGCCATTGAATGCACATCAGTGCTTCTCCATGCTTTACTTCCACAAAGTGCTACCATTGGCAAGACACCTTGAGCACCCCCCAAGGAAGAGGCATGATATTGTTTTCTCCGTCTCTATCTGGGAAATCAACTACACAAATGTTTTCTGAATGAGTGCCATCCTCTCCCACTATGATGATGACATCCATCATCCCTGCCTGCACTGCCAAGTGCCTGAGCAATGACTCGATCTTCAGTTGCCTGAATTGTAGGTTCATAGGTTCATAGGTAGGTACCAGGCTATTGGCTCTAGGGCCTATACAAGCCTAGCCAAAAATGTACCCTGGCTTTCGCCATCCAAGAAAATTATTTTCCTGTGCCCCTGTCAAGCAGAACCACAGAAGTGATCCCTGGTGTGAATTTCCTATTTCCCATCCAATCATCAAGATTTTTCTTGAATAGTGTTAATGAGGAGCTCTGTTTGACAAAGATAGGTAGTCTGTTCCAGAGTATGGGAAGTCTCTGGGACAGAAATCTATCCCTCCAGCATGTTCTG